>NC_057795.1:334351237-334651237 GCF_018294505.1 Triticum aestivum
CTCCGGTGTCTATATAAACCGGATGGCTTTAGTCCTAGGACGAACAACAATCATACCATAGGCTAGCTTCTAGGGTTTAGCCTCCTCGATCTCGTGGTAGATCTACTCTTGTAACACACATCATCAATATTAATCAAGCAGGACGTAGGGTTTTACCTCCATCAAGAGGGCCCGAACCTGGGTAAAACATCATGTCCCTTGTCTCCTGTTACCATCCGCCTAGACGCACAGTTCGGGACCCCCTACCCGAGATCCGCCGGTTTTGACACCGACAACATCCATTCACCAAATTTCATAATCATAAAATGCAGCAATTGCTAACATGATTCAGACAGACTTCAGCATCGCTACGGGTGAGAAAGTCTCATTGTAGTCTACTCCTTTAACTTGTCGAAAACCTTTCACAACAAGTCGAGCTTTGTAAATAGTAACATTACTGTCTATGTTAGGCTTCTTCTTAAAGATCCATTTATTTTCTATGGCTTGCCGATCATCGGGCAAGTCCACCAAAGTCCACACTTTGTTCTCATACATGGATCCCATCTCAGATTTCATGGCCTCAAGCCATTTCGCGGAATCTAGGCTCATCATCGCTTCGCCATAGTTCGTAGGTTCATCATGGTCTAGTAACATGACTTCCAGAATAGTATTACTGCACCACTCTGGTGTGGATCTTACTCTGGAAGACCTACGAGGTTCAGTAGTAACTTGATCTGAAGCTTCATGATCATCATCTTTAGCTTCCTCACTAATTGGTGTAGGAATCACAGGAACTGATTTCTGCGATGAACTACTTTCCAATAAGGGAGCGGGTACAGTTACCTCATCAAGTTCTACTTTCCTCCCACTCACTTCTTTTGACAGAAACTCCTTCTCTAGAAAGGATCCATTCTTAGCAACAAAGATTTTTCCTTCGGATCTGTGATAGAAGGTGTACCCAAAAGTTTCCTTTGGGTATCCTATGAAGACGCACTTCTCCGTTTTGGGTTCGAGCTTATCAGGTTGAAGCTTTTTCACATAAGCATCGCAACCCCAAATTTTAAGAAACGATTACTTTGGTTTCTTGCCAAACCACAATTCATAAGGCGTCATCTCAACGGATTTTGATGGTGCCCTATTTAATGTGAATGCAGTCATCTCTAGCGCATAACCCTAAATCGATTGCGGTAAATCGGTAAGAGACATCATAGATCGCACCATATCTAATAAAGTATGGTTACGACGTTCAGACACACCATTTCATTGTGGTGTTCCAAGTGGCGTTAATTGTGAAACTATCCCATGTTGTTTCAAATGAAGACCAAACTCGTAACTCAAAATTCTCCCCCACAATCAGATCGTAGAAACTTTATTTTCTTGTTACGATGATTTTCCACTTCACTCTGAAATTCTTTGAACTTTTCAAATGTTTCAGACTTATGCTTCATTAAGTAGATATAACCATATCTACTCAAATCTGTGAAGGTAAGAAAATAACGATACCCACCACGAGCATCAATACTCATTGGACCGCATACATCGATATGTATTATTTCAAACAAGTCAGTAGCTCGTTCCATTGTTCCGAAGAACGGAGTTTTAGTCATCTTGCCCATAAGGCACGATTCGCAAGCACCAAGTGATTCATAATCAAGTGATTCCAAAAGTCCATCAGTATGGAGTTTCTTCATGCGCTTTATACCGATATGACCCAAACGGCAGCTGTCGGTGTCAAAACCGGCGGATCTCGGGTAGGGGGTCCCGATCTGTGTGTCTTAGGCTGATGGTAACAGGAAGCAAGGGACACAATGTTTACCCAGGTTCGGGCCCTCTCGATGGAGGTAAAACCCTACTTCCTGCTTGATTGATATTGATGATATGAGTAGTACAAGAGTAGATCTACCACGAGATCGTAGAGGCTAAACCCTAGAAGCTAGCCTATGATGATTATGATTGTGATTGTCCTTCTTAGGACCAACCTCTCCAGTTTATATAGACTCCAGAGAGGACTAGGGTTTACATGGAGTCGGTTACAAGGAAGGAAATATAATCCGGATCACCAAGCTTGTCTTCCACGCAAAGGAGAGTCCCATCCGGACACGGGACGGAGTCTTGAGTGTTGTATCTTCACGCTCCAATAGTCCGGACGAAGTATAGAGTCCGACTGTCCGGATACCCCCTAATCCAGGACTCCCTCAGTAGCCCCTGCACCAGGCTTCAATGACGATGAGTCCGGCGTGCAGTCTTGTCTTCGGCATTGCAAGGCGGGTTCCATCTCCGAATACTCCAAAGTGATTATCGAACACTTAAACCGTGTCCGGATTCGCAAGATGATTTTCACATACCACCATAGAGAGAATGATATCTCACAAATATAATCCGCTGACAACTTTTTAGACAACACGACATGTCACTACGGTCGGGTCATTATTCGAACCGTTTTCCCACAACCAGCCAGAGCGCATAGTGTGAGGCGGTTTCCTTGACACGTCTTGTCAAAGCAGAGATCATGTCCCCTTATCACGGGATTCTCATAAATACGGGTATGGGTAACCCAACCGCCCCATCAATCATGGCGCTTGGGAAGTAAGCGATTCTCAACGGGCAAGTGGGGAGGCGTACCGCTTTTGTCACCTCTATAAAGGGATAAGGGTTCCCCATTTTTACCCACGCCTTCTTCCTCCTTTGCTCGCCCTTGCCTCCTCGAGCTCCAGCGCCCTAGCCCAAGTCTTCTCCGCACAGCTAAACATGTCTGGAGCAGGAGGCAAGTGGGTGGCCTCCACCGTGAAGGAGAAGCATATCGCGAATCTTCGGGCGGCCGGATACTTGGCCGCAGACATCGCGCACCGGCTACCGGACGACAGGCAGATTATTCCAACTCCGGAACCTCACGAGAGGGTTGTGTTTCTCGCCCACTTCGTCTGTGGACTGGGATTTCCACTTCATCCCTTCGTCTGCACGCTCATGTTCTACTACGGGCTAGATTTCCATGATCTAGCCCCAAATTTCTTCCTCAACATCTCGGCGTTTCATCGTCTTATGCGAGGCCTTCCTCCGCATAAAGCCTCACTTTGGCTTGTGGCTACAAATCTTCTGCGTGAAGCCGAAGATCGTGAGCGGCCAGCAAGCGGAGTGCGGAGGGGCCATAGTGGGCAAGATGCCTAACGTCACCTGGGTCGACGGCTCCTTCGTGGAGATCGTGAAAGGGTGGCAATCGGGGTGGTTCTACATCACCGAGTCGCGCGACGCCAACTGGGCGGCGGCCCCTGAATTCTGATCCGGAACCCCCACGCGGCTTACATCCTGGGAAAGGAAGGGCCTGGCCTGGGGTGAACCTGCAGAGCTGACCGGACTCCAGAACTGCATCAAGAACATGAAGGACAAGAAAATCAAGCTTGTCAACATGGTCCAGGTCATGCTTGCCCGCCGGATTCTTCCGTGCCAAAGGCGGGTATTTAACCTGTGGGAGTTCATCCCGGCCGAACATCAGACGCTTCGAAAGCTCTACGGCATGACGCACAAAGACGCATGGAAGGCGTTGTTCAAGGCCTCTGAAGTGCCTCCTCCCACATCCGAGGACCGTGGACTTCATGCCGCACGGCCCCCTCATCCGGTGAGTTTTCTGACTACCACCGGATTCAGTTCTTCCCAATATATTCATGGGGAAGTCTTAAGTAATTGTGTATATTTGATCAGGATTATGTGGACACAGCGGAGCGGATTGACTGTCCGGCTCCGCTGCCAGAAGGTCCAGCCGATGCTCTCCTGACGGAGATGCTAGTCCCGCCGCCCTGCAAGGCACCGGAAAAGAAGGCCCCGGGGGCCAGGAAGGGTCTCCGGCGTAAGGTCGTACCGGACGCCTCATCCGAGGACGACGAGGCACACTCCTCCCCCGAAGGGGAGGAAGAAGAGGAAGGGGCCACCCCATCCAGAGAGGATGGGGGACCTAAGAAGGCGGACCAGGGGGCTGGGAAAGGCCCCCTACGCAAGGCCGTCATACCCACGTCGTCCGAAGACGACGAGGCAGATTCCTTCCCCGGAGGCGGGGGGAAACACGAAGAAGTTCTAACTCCCCACACTGGGGAGGAGAAGAAGAGGAAATCCGCCCCGGATGGGGAGTCTAGGACATCCAAGAAGGGAAAGGCGTCCCTTCCGGACTACTCCACCACGACCGCTCACAGTGATGAAGAGTGGCTGCCTAGGGGGAAGCCCCTAGTGAGATCGTAAGTCTCCGCACTCTATTGTACTTTAGTGCGACTTTGCTTCATAGTTTTGTTATAACGCCAAACATATATGCAATCCGGCCAGGGTCCATCCCGAGGTATCGTCTTCGGATGGGTCTTTAAGTGATTCAGAGATGAACTCGCTCCCGACGACCACTACTCCTCGACCTACGGTGACACGGAGGTGTTGTCCCAAAGGCTCATGGAGCAGGGGGGTGACTCTGGAGACGCCCCAAGGCGGGATTCCAGATGCCGGGCACACGGGGTACAGGATCCCCGCCGATCATGCCGATGAGAGCCGCAACGAGCCGGGCTCTCAGCCGGATACTGTGCTGGAACCTTCGATGGTTCCGGATTTGGGCTGGCGGCCCCTCGCTAGGGAGGGCAAGCCATCCATGCCGGTGACTTCTGTTACGCCAGAGGCATCGGATAGTCTGCTGGAAGCGCTTCGCGGCGCTTCCATGGATGAAGAGCACCGTACTCTTATGAGTGCGGTGATTCAGAAGGTTGTGTCTACCAAGAGCGGACTAACCGAAGCCTGCATGAGCCTCCTGACGGGCTTTGAGGTAAGTAATAGAAATGTAAAATTATCACCCGTTAGGTAGTAGCCCCTGATACTCTGTTTGGTGTTCGGAAAGAAGATCCAAACGGAGGGTCAATTAAAATCCATAGGAGTCTAATAGTAGGTGCGCCTGTGGATTATCAGGAAGTGGTGCTTGCCGTTGCTGTACGCACGGCCGAGGTCACCGGACTCAAACGTGACCTGGAGCAGGCGCAGGGAGAGCTCGGCCTCATGAGGAGGCAACTCGAAGAGAACAAAGGTTTGCGATTCCCCGCTCTTATATAATAAGGATAGAATTTTTTTTATTCTAACGTTGAAGCGTTGTGACTTTGTAATAGGGGCCACCACCGAAGTGGCATTTCTGAAGAAAGCGCTATCCGAGGCTGAAGACAAGGCGGCCTTGGAACGCAAGGAGTGCGAAAAGCAAGATGCTAGAGTGGGCGAGGTACGGCAAGAGCTCCAGGAGCTCGGCAGGAAGTTCGAGTCCTTGGAGCATGATCTTAAGATGAAAGAGACTGAGCTTGCGAAGGCCCTTGCGAGTGTGAAAGACGCCAAGGCCGAAGCCGAAAAGGCACAGCAGGAAATCCAGGTGGCCAAGAAGATAGCGGCGGGTAAGACATTCTTTATGCAAAGCAAGCATGTGGAGGAGGCGTTTCTTTTACTTACCCGAATTTGGAGCTCTCCAGGGGCATTCGCAGATCTGCCATGCAGCGTATCAGATGCCGCGGAGTTCTACCATGCCGAGGAGGGCAACTCAACGGAGAAGTTGTTCTAGTCCCAGTATGCTGGGGTCGAACACCCCGTGCCTCTGAGTGACCAACTGAAGCAGTTGGTTGAACTCCACAGGTCGGCCGAGGTGGCTATGAAAGATTTCATAGTTCGGATGTGGCCTGGTGAGCCCCTGCCCACTAGCTACTTTGGCCTTATCAAGCGGATGGTAAATGCCTGTCCGCGGCTTGAAGTGATCAAGCGATCCTTTTGCATTGAGGGTGCCCGCCAGGCCTTTGCCCGTGCGAAGGTGCATTGGGGCAAGCTGGATGCGGAGAAGCTGGTGAAGGACGGGCCGCCGGAGGGTAAGGAGCATCGCTATCCCGAGAAATATTATGATGGCTTTATGAAGGGCGCTCGTCTCGTGGCCGATGAATGTACCAAGGACACGATCCTTGAGTAAATGTACTTCTGTCATTGTTGTAATATAAAGACGAAGTTACTTGCGCTATGTAGTGCTGTTTGATTTAAAATATTACCTTCTATGCGGCTGTTTATAAAATTCTGAAAGTAGGCCAGTCGTCGGCTTCCGCACCCACGTAACTAGTACCGGGGTGTTCCTGGAAAAACCCGGACACTCTTTATCCAAATTTTTGGTCCCTGAAGGAGGTATCCGGCGTAGCGAACAAGGAAATCGGACTATGCGGCTTTATAACTTTCACTTAGCTATAGAAGTCTACAATTTTAAATTTCGGCGAAGCCCCTAGAATTCAGAAGGCCGAATTGGGGCGCTATATATGCCTAAATCGGACGAGGCTGATTCCTCGCCTAAAGCGGAAAAAATCTTTAAGGATTTTGAGACCTCTCGAACAGCGACCAGCTCTCGCCGCATCATACCGGTCAGTTTTCGGCTTTCTCTACTGAGGTGCTTGTCGGTGTCAAAACCGGCGGATCTCGGGTAGGGGGTCCCGAACTGTGCGTCTAGGCGGATGGTAACAGGAGACAAGGGACACGATGTTTTACCCAGGTTCGGGCCCTCTTGATGGAGGTAAAACCCTACGTCCTGCTTGATTGATATTGATATTGTGGGTATTACAAGAGTAGATCTACCACGAGATCAAGGAGGCTAAACCCTAGAAGCTAGCCTATGGTATGATTGTTGTAATGGTTGTTGTTGTTGTGTCCTACGGACTAAAGCCATCCGGTTTATATAGACACCGGAGAGGGCTAGGGTTACATAGAGTCGGTTACAATGGTAGGAGATCTACATATCCATATCGCCAAGCTTGCCTTCCACGCCAAGGAAAGTCCCATCCGGACACAGGACGGAGTCTTCAATCTTGTATCTTCATAGTCTTGGAGTCCGGCTGATGATGATAGTCCGGCTATCCGGACACCCCCTAGTCCAGGACTCCCTCAGTAGCCCCCGAACCAGGCTTCAATGACGATAAGTCCAGCACGTGTGTAGTCTTCGGCGTTGCAAGGCGGGTTCTCCTTTAAGTTCCATATACCCGCCGAACAGTGTCCGGCTTCCTTATCAATGTTGCGCTTCTTGGCTTCCACGCCCAATAATGGCCTTCTTCCACGCATCGCACGAATGCGAAAAGCCAGGGTATTTTATGTTTTACCCCCTAGCTGCGCAAATAACGTGCCTATAAGAGAGGCAGGAATCCAGATCCAAATCACACCATCTTCCTCCCGCGAGTACTCATCGGAGTGCTTCTTGACCAAAAATCCATTCCATCATGGACCGTCGACGCGGCTCCTCTTCTCGCATTCCTAGTCCTTCGCCAGGAGGTTGGAGGAGATGCTCTGTTCCGCACAGCGAGCTGGTGACGCTCCAAGCGGAGGGATATCTTCCTTCGGCCTTTATGGTTCCGGTTCGAGCCGGGCTGGCCACCTACAAAGGTGGGAAGCAAGCGGAGGCCACCCCTAGTCCCTCTAAAGGGGAGCGGGTATGCTTCATCCCTTATCTAATAAGGGGGCTTGGATTTCCTGTACATCCGTTCCTCCGCGGGCTCCTGGAGTTCTACGGACTCCAGCTTCATCACCTAACGCCCGCCTCCATTCTGCATATCGCGGGTTTCGTAGCCCTTTGCGAGCTATTCCTGGGCGTCGAGCCCCATTTTGCGCTGTGGAAGAGGCTATTCTGCCTCGTACCCCGGTCTTACAAGGGGTCAATATATCAAGTGGGCGATGCCGAAATATGGCGCATCGCCGGGACCGGATATCTATCCGAAACCCCTAGGAAAGTGTCCGAAGACTGGCCTTCGGAATGGTTTTATATAGAAGACGCTCCATTGTCGGACCCAATTCGGATCGGCCTCCCTGAGTTTAATGATGCTCCGCTGAAGAAACGCCTAAGTTGGCGTCCGCGGAGCCCTCAGCTGGAGGAAGACAAGAGCGTCCATTATTTGATGGGCCGGATAAGGTTGCTGGCCCATTCCGGATTGACCATGATCGGAGTCATGGCCACGTGCATTATGCGGGGGGTGCAACCGCTGCAATACAGGGGCCACCCAATGTGGGATTTCAACGGGGAGGACGATGCCACCCGCCATGGCCGCAAGTGGCCGGGATCGGCCGAGGATCTGGTGAAGATTCTGTCCGGCCTGTACAAGGGGGAGAAAGAAGACTTCCTCCGTACGAGCCCATCGAATGGGTTTTCCATGAATAACCCTCGGAGCTGGGTAAGCGGACGTTTATTCATCCGACCCGTGCTTTTAAAGCCGAGTACCTTACTCCGTGATTTTGATGCAGGAACTGCACCGGGATGTGGAGGACATTCACAGTCCGGCTCCACAACCCGAGGATCCGGGAAGATCCCTTGATCCGACCTCCGAAGAGGATCCAGATATAAAGGTGGAGCTAATTGACGGGGTGTTCCACCAGCTCAGCATGGACAATGCTTTAGTCGCCATTACGGCCCACTACCCCAGCTTGTCACCGGCTTCCCAGGTACTTATGACCGAATTCCTAACACCATTATTCCATCTTCGCGCGTTTCTGACCACCGTATACAACGGTGTCCTACAGGCGGTGCCTTCAAGGCAGGAAGCCGAACCCGCGGCGGCTGACCAACAAGGGTCAGTCCAGCCCAGCAGGCGGAAGAGGAGCGCGGCGCGAATTGAAACGTTGCCGCAAAGGTATAGCTCATGGTTCATTATTTAGAACAACGTTCCTAGGAAGCATTTGAGTGCTTATAACTTTTATAGGAGAAAAAGCGCCCACCGGACTGCGGGCGTAGAGGTTGCCAACCCAGCCTCTACCAGCCAAGCTCCAGCGCCTGGTCCAGAGGGGGAGGCAAGTGCAAGGCGCGAGCCGGATACTCCTCCAACGGAGGATGCCGACAGACTGTCTGCCACCAAATCTGAGGTGGAGAGCGCCATGAACCACAGGCGCCGCCGGACAGTTTTTCGTGACGCGTGCTTCTCCCCTGAGGCGTTGAATGCCTTTAATGCGGGGGACGCGCACCTCCGTGCCGCTCAAGATGGTTTGACCAGAGCCACGGAGCAGTATGTAAAAGACATACGGGTAAGAGATTTTAATAGTTGTATATGCCAGTAGCCCCCGAGACTTAAAGTAGTTGTATTAACTGATTTAAGGATCATTTGAACTGTAGGATCTTACAAAGAAGAATACCCAACTGTCTCAGGAGCTGCAAGAGTGTAAGGCCCAACTTGAGGCCGCACTCGCTGCCGCAGGAGGAAACACAGGGACCTCTCCTGGTAACACATTATTTAAAAAGATAAGTAGTGTTTGGCCTGTGCACAAGTCTGATAATGACATTGCAGGTGTTGCCGGACAAGATCCGGACAGGCAAGAACTTCTGCGCCAGCTGAAGGCCAGCGAGAGGGTGCTGCATAAGGTGCAGCACGAAAGGAACAAGCTCGAGGATGCCCATGCCCAGCTTGGAGAAGAGCTGAAAGGCGTTCGGGCCGAGCTGTCTGGCTCCGTTAAGGAGAATCAGCGGCTTCGTCGCGGCATCTATAGTAAGTGCTTGAGCGAACTCCTTTGAAAAGAAGAGTTCGTCGAGGAAGTCAATTGACAAAATATGTCTGTAGGTATACTCACAGGTCGCCCTGCGGAGGAGATGCCCGTATCAACGAGTGATCAACTTCCCGAGCTGTTGCAACTGATCGAACGAGTTCAGCAGGCAATGAGCGGCGTCGGCCTTGGGGAGCTTGCGGAGAAGCTTCTGGGAGTGCGGCAGCGCTTCCATTTATGGAAGATTTCAGCCTGCCGCCAAGGTGCCAGGGAGGCCTGGGCCATGGTGAAGACGCGGTACAAGAAGGCGGATCCCAACCACATGGCCGAGGTCGGACCTGTGGGGCCCGATGGGAAGGAGATCCCTGTGAGTTTAGTATACGGCCAAGTAGAGTTGGCCGCTAAATTTTCCCAACGGGACTGTAAATTAGACAGCCTATTAGACGGGATTGAGGAGGAATACAGTCAGTCGATTTGACAATGTATTGTAAAATGACATGTAAAATGCCTTATAGCCGGATTGTAGATCGTTTGTCTTTGCCGACCTTTTCGCTTCAACCTCGGGACCCTAGAGTCCGGAGTGTGTCCGAATACCTTCTCGGTTAAGAAACAACCGGGGCATGCGTGGAGACCAGGCGTAGGGGTCATTAGTGCTTTATCAGACAAGTGCCCAACTAGTTATGTTATATTACATGGTTAGTAAGAAACATCTTCCAGGGATAATAGTTTCGTTAAGGGTTCCTTTCCTCTGGGGAGGCATGCCCTAAAGTGCATGTCCGGACTGCGAAAAAATCAGGATAACATCTGGGGGCAGGTAAATAAATTGACAAAAAATCATCTTTCAAATCACCGACCGAATATTCCCTTAAGAACGCTAGCTTTCGGCCTCACCCAGTCTGAGGTACACATCCGGCTGACCCGGCAGTAACAATCGCAGAGGTGCTCCCTTTATCTCCTAGCCGAACAATCGGGAACGTAGGGGTAAGCACAGGAGCCAGGCAACCCAGCTTGGCCAAAACTTAAGTCATATCGATGCATATATTGGTGAATAAAAGGTACACGTGGAAGTTTGACACGCGTGCTGGGCATGAAGCCCTTATAATTAAGCTTCTGGTAAAGAAGCCCCCAGGTATAATGAGTGCGGATAGCACATCAATTGCGTGCGAACGATGCGCAAGTAAGCCTTTTAAGGCTGTGATGAATAGGGGTGAGAGAAAAAAGAGAAACAAAAGACAGCTGAAGTGTAAAAAATTTGGACGGGGGAAAGGGACGAACTCTTAGTCCGGCGCTAGGCATAGAATCTTCGGAGGCGGGCTGCATTCCATGGGTTCGAATCGAGTCGGTTATCCGACGCATTTCGTAGACGGTATGCTCCGCCGGTCAAGACTTGATCGATGATGAAGGGGCCTTCCCATTTGGGCTTGAGCTTGTCCTTTTTCTTGTCCGGCAGGCGTAGAACTAGTTCGCCAATGTTGTAAGTCTTAGCCCGTACTTCTCTGCTTTGGTATCTTCGAGCCTGCTGCTGATAGAATGCGGAACAAGCCTTGGCGATGTCGCGTTCTTCCTCCAATGCGTCCAAGCTGTCTTGCCGATCCAACTCGGCTTCTCTTTCTTCGTACATGCGCACTCGAGGTGAGTCATGAATGATGTCGTAGGGCAAAACTGCTTCTGCGCCGTATACCATAAAAAATGGTGTGAATCCGGTAGTACGGTTGGGCGTTGTCCGCAGCCCCCAGAGTACGGAGTCGAGCTCCTCTACCCAGTGCGTGTCAGATTTCGTAAGGGACCGCACTAGTCTGGGTTTGATGCCGCTCATTATTAGACCATTTGCTCGTTCCACTTGACCGTTGGTTTGAGGATGATAGACTGAGGCGTAATCGAGCTTGATGCCCATGTTTTTGCACCATGATTTAACCTCATCGGCTGTGAAGTTCGTGCTGTTATCGGTGATGATGCTGTGGGGGACACCATAACGGTGTACTACCCCGGATATGAAGTCTATCACTGGTTCGGACTCTGCCGTTTTAACTGGCTTGGCCTCTATCCATTTGGTGAATTTATCCATCATGACCAATAGGTACCTTTGCTTGTGGGTTCCCCCTTTAAGTGGTCCAACCATGTCAAGCCCCCAGACCGCGAACGGCCAGGTAATGGGTATGGTTTTGAGGGCGGTGGGTGGCATATGGCTCTGATTAGCAAAGAGCTGACAACCGACGCATCTTTGGACTAAGTCCTGAGCATCTGCCCGGGCTGTCGGCCAATAAAATCCTGTACGGAATGCCTTTCCTACAAGGGCCCGGGCTGCGGCGTGGTGTCCGCCTAGTCCGGCATGAATTTCAGCCAGAAGGTCTCGCCCTTCCTCTTCGGAGATACACCTTTGAAGGACTCCGGTTGTGCTTTTCTTATAAAGTTCTCCCTCATGGACCTTGTAGGCTTTAGATCGCCGAATTATGCAGCGGGCCTCATTTTGGTCTTCGGGAAGTTCCTGCCTAAGCAAGTAGGCTAGGAATGGCTCTGTCCACGGGGCGATTACGGCCATTATGTCATGGGCTGAAGGTGTTATTTCATCGGCTGAATCACCGATTATGTCAAATTGCTTTGTGTCGGTTGGTGCGGCTGCTTCCGGTTTGTTATTTTCGGACTCCTCTTCCCATAGTACGGATGGCTTGAACAGCCGTTCCAGGAAGATGTTTGGAGGGATAGCGTCACATTTTGCGCCGATGCGTGCCAATACGTCGGCCGCTTGGTTATTATCCCTGGCTACGTGGTGGAATTCAAGTCCGTCGAACCGAGTTGACATTTTAAGGACAGCGTTACGATAGGCTGCCATCTTCGGATCCTTGGCGTCAAAGTCTCCATTTACTTGGGATATTGCGAGGTTTGAGTCTCCGCGCACCTCTAGGCGTTGAATGCCCATGGAGATTGCCATCCGGAGGCCATGTAAGAGGGCCTCGTATTCGGCTGCATTGTTGGAGTCCATGTACATTATCTGAAGTACGTATTGGACTGTGTCCCCGGTTGGAGACGTCAATACAACGCCAGCCCCCAATCCGGCCAACATTTTGGAGCCGTCGAAGTGCATAATCCAATTGGAGTATGCGCCGTACTCTTTAGGGAGTTCGGCTTCAGTCCATTCAGCGACGAAGTCAGCCAAAACTTGCGACTTTATAGCTCGCCGGGGTTTGTAAGTTATATCGAATGGTAAGAGCTCAATGGCCCATTTTGCAATCCTGCCCGTCGCGTCGCGGTTGTTTATAATGTCATTTAGGGGTACTTCGGAGGCCACTGTTATCGAACACTCTTGAAAGTAGTGTCGCAGCTTCCGGGATGCCATGAACACCGCGTACGCTATTTTTTGATAGTGTGGGTAGCGGGACTTGCAGGGAGTTAAAACAGTGGATACGTAGTACACTGGTTTTTGAAGAGGGAATTTATGCCCTTCTGTCTCTCGTTCTACGACGAGTACCGCGCTCACAACTTGATGTGTTGCCGCGATGTATAACAACATAGGTTCGCCCAGGTTGGGCGCAGCCAGGACCGGGTTTGTTGCCAATAGGGCTTTTATTTCTTCGAGTCCGACAGTGGCAGCATTCGTCCACTCGAAGTGTTCGGTGCGTCTGAGGAGGCGATAGAGGGGCAATGCTTTTTCTCCTAAACGGGAGATAAAGCGGTTGAGAGCCGCCACGCATCCAGTCAATTTTTGGATCTGTTTGAGGTCTTTTGGAATATCCAGTTGTGATAGAGCTCGGATCTTGGCCGGGTTTGCTTCAATTTGTCTACCGGATACAATGAAGCCCAAGAGCTTTCCGGCTGGTACGCCGAAAACGCATTTTCCGGATTCAGCTTGATGTCATATGCTCGGAGGTTGTCGAACGTGACCCTCAAATCGTCTACTAGAGTTTCAACGTGTTTGGTTTTGACGACTACGTCGTCTACGTATTCCTCTACTGTTTTGCCGATCTGGATAGCCAGACATGTCTGAATCATGCACTGATATGTTGCGCCGGCGTTTTTAAGTCCGAAGGGCATCGTGTTGAAGCAGAATGGTCCATATGGAGTAATGAATGCCGTTGCGGCTTGGTCCGCTTCCGCCATCTTGATTTGATGGTAGCCGGAGTATGCGTCCAGGAAGCACAATGAATCGTGCCCTGCGGTGGCATCGATGATTTGGTCGATGCGGGGGAGGGGGGAGGGATCCTTTGGGCAGGCCTTGTTTAGGTCTTTAAAATCGACACATAGGCGCCAGGATTTGTCCTTCTTTGGTACCATTACCAGGTTTCCTAGCCAATCCGGATGTTTGATGTCTCTGATGAATCAGGCTTCCAATAGTTTGGCTAGTTCTTCTCCCATTGCCTGTCTTTTGGGTTCGGAAAATCGTCGAAGAGCCTGTTTGACTGGCTTGAACCCTTTTAGGATATTTAGGCTATGCTCTGCCAATCTGCGTGGGATTCCTAGCATATCTGAAGGATGCCAGGCGAAAATGTCCCAATTTTCCCGAAGGAACTCTCGCAGTGCGGCGTCTACATCAGGGTTCAACTGTGCCCCGATGGAGGCCGTCTTTGTTGGGTCCGTCGGATGGACCTGGAATTTTATTATTTCGTCCGCTGGTTTAAAGGAGGTGGACTTGGATCTCTTATCGAGTATCACATAGTCTCTATGCACCGTAGAGCGCAGCGCGGTGAGTTCCTCTGCCGCTAGGGCTTCAGATAGTGCCTCCAGGGCTAATGCGGCTGTTTTGTTTTCGGTGCGGAGTGCTATGTCCGGATCACTAATGAGAGTGATTATCCCACCGGGCCCAGGCATTTTGAGCTTCATGTACCCGTAATGGGGTACGGCTTGAAAAATTGTGAATGCCTCTCGTTCTAATATAGCGTGATATCCGCTGCTGAACGGGGCCACTTGGAACGTGATTTCTTCGGACCTGTAATTGTCCGGCGAGCCGAACACCACATCAAGTGTGATTTTTCCGGTGCAGCGTGCTTCCCGGCTAGGGATTATTCCTCTGAAGGTTGTGCTGCTTCGCTCAACGCGGCTCCAGTCTATTTCCATTTTTTTTGAAGAGTTTCCTCGTAGATGAGGTTTAATCCGCTGCCGCCATCCATGAGTACCTTGGTAAGTCGAAAGCCGTCCACTATTGGGTTGAGGACCAATGCGGCTGGTGCTCGGGCTGTTCGGAATTTAGGTTCGTCGCTGGCGTTGAAGGTGATGGCCGCATCGCTCCAAGGATTTGCTGTTGCTACTTGGTAGACTTCGACGAGGCCGCGGATTGTTCGTTTCCGCATAATGTTTGATGCGAAAGTTTCGAAGACTGTTGATACCGTACCGGTACTGTTGGTGTGGTTTTCCGGGGCTAGAAGCTCCTCGCCACTTTTGGCCACCTGCCGTAATATCCAACATGCTCGAAGGCTATGTGTTGGGGTGGCGCCCTCGGTACTGTGAATTGTACAGGGTCTGCTAAGCCATCCCTCCAATACGGTTCCGTTCCCTTTATGGGGCTTCTGTTTTTTGGTTTTTATACCTGGTGCCTGAGTGTAATGCACCCTTTTGTTGCGGACTGGGGTTGTATTCGGGGCCGGATTGTCCCAAAACCTATTTTCGGTTTTCCGGAAACTCTCTATCGCACAGTACTTTCGTGCTATGGATGCCAGGTCGGCGAAGCGTGTGATTTCACGACGGCTGACGGCGTTCAAGATTCCCCTGTCCGTGCAGTTATTGCAAAAAATCGAGATTGCGTTTTCCTCTCGGCAGTCCTTTATCCTGTCCATAACCAGGAGGAATCTGGCCCAGTAATGATGTACTGTTTCAGCTGGCTCTTGCCGGATTAGAGATAGATCGCATATATCTGGACGGGTGGGTCTAATCGAGTCCGGAATCCTACCCATCTCGAGGCTCGAGGGCCGAGAAGTTTCCGAATTCGGAAGCTTGGAAAGTGGAACATTGTCCAACGAGTCTGGTCCGATGCCTGACTTTAGATTCAGCGCTTGATCGAAACCCATCCCTCCGCGGGAATCCGGCATGGAGGGTTCGGTAACCCGGACACGACTAGTTTTCAATATAGGAGAAGAGTCGTCGCGATGTTCCTCTACCACCGTGACGTGGTGGGTAACCTGGGGAGAGTTAATCTCTCTCAGATCGGTTTTAAGCCCGATTTGATTGTAGTCTATAGCGACTCCCAGGGCGGCGATGCGATCCAAGAGTTCGTTTACGGACGAGAGCTCTGTCGGATCTAGCTGCTCGGCGAATTCCGAGTTGACGTGAAGATTGCTTTCGATGACCCGAGAGGTCATCGTCGAAGCGGTGGCCGGACAGGCGGTCATAAGAAAACCGCCTAGCCGGATAGTTTGGCCGGCAGCCAAGGCTCCTTTGGCGAAGATACCGTCCTTGAAGACGGGAAGAGGCATCCTTCCTATCGGTGACGGCACAGAGGAACTCTCAATGAAAGCACCAATGTCGGTGTCAAAACTGGCGGATCTCGAGTAGGGGGTCCCGAACTGTGCGTCTAGGCGGATGGTAACAGGAGACAAGGGACACGATGTTTTACCCAGGTTCGGGCCCTCTTGATGGAGGTAAAACCCTACGTCCTGCTTGATTGATATTGATAATGTGGGTATTACAAGAGTAGATCTACCACGAGATCAAGGAGGCTAAACCCTAGAAGCTAGCCTATGGTATGATTGTTGTAATGGTTGTTGTTGTTGTGTCCTATGGACTAAAGCCATCCGGTTTATATAGACACCGGAGAGGGCTAGGGTTACATAGAGTCGGTTATAATGGTAGGAGATCTACATATCCGTATCGCCAAGCTTGCCTTCCACGCCAAGGAAAGTCCCATCCGGACACGGGACGAAGTCTTCAATCTTGTATCTTCATAGTCTTGGAGTCCGGCTGATGATGATAGTCCGGCTATCCGGACACCCCCTAGTCCAGGACTCCCTCAGTGCTCGTCCAGAAGAACCGGGACACAATCGCAGTAGTTCTCCCTGCGCTACCTTAGCAGATATGACGGAACGTAAGGTACCAAAACAAGGGAGCCGGGCAAACCCAACTATTGACCCAAGACGTGATTCGGAGCTGATGCATATAGTGCTATAAGTTCGGGGTGCCGCACTGTTGAAAGTGTTCGGACTTGTTTTGCCGTATTATGGGGCGCCATAAGAAGCCCCTGGCAAACTGATCGTACCAAGGTGTACGGATGCAATATTAAATAAACATTTGTAAGAAAAATGCGCAAATAGGAATAGTAAGCTGACGCTATATATTATCTCCCATTGATGAATAATATGTTTAAGCGTATGTTTACAATGGGTGCGTTTAAGCAGAAGTAAATAGGACTATTTAACATGTCCTATCCAAGGGCAGGCTGCATGTAGGTATATAAAACAGGTATAACGATCGTGAACAGATTCCACCTGGGTATTTCCTATTGTGAGCAAAGCCTGTTGCCTCAGTTTTCTCTCATGTGTAAGTCCGACAATCCGGCTCTTCTGAAGAGGCTGCCCTAAAGCAGTGTCCTGAAAGATAAAAAGGGGGTGCGATTATACCGCACTGTTGACTGAGTCACTGCTGCGCCTCCGCCTATGCCCATGGTATTTTGAGTGCGTAATTGTGTACGCGCGGCACGAATGCTGCTTTGATGGGGCTTGAGCGGAGGCCGGACTACTAGTCGCGCCCTTGGCGGGCCTGGTGATCCTGTTGCGGGGTGCTCCGGACTCGCTTGACGGTGTTCGAGGTTGTTGTCGCCAGATTGGTGGTTTGTCGGAGGAGGCCACATTGTACTTCCGCCGCGAGGGCTGCAGTATGCTCTTCTGTACGGAGAGAGCGGTCCATGTTTCCGTTGACTGTTATGACCCCGCGCGGTCCTAGCATCTTGAGTTTGAGGTATGCATATTGTGGTACCGCATTAAATCTAGCGAATGCGGTTCGTCCAAGCAGTGCATGGTAACCGCTACGGAAAGGGACGATATCGAAGATTAACGCTTCGCTTCAGAAGTTATCCGGAGATCCGAAGACCACTTCTAATGTTATAGAGCCCGTGCAACGGGCCTCTACTCCTAGAATTACACCTTTGAAGGTGGTTTTGGTGGGATTGATCCTTGAAGGGTCGATGCCCATTTTGGGCACTGTGTCCTGATAAAGCAGGTTCAGGCTGTTGCCGCCGTCCATAAGGACTTGCGTGAGGTGGAATCCGTCGATGATTGGGTCTAGGACCAATGCGGCCGAACCGCCATGACGGATGCTGGTAGGGTGATCCCTACGATCCAAGGTGATCGGACAAGCTGACCATGGGTTGAATTTTGGGGCGACTGGCTCCATCGCATAGACGTCCCGTAGTGCTCACTTCCGTTCCCGTTTGGGAATGCGGGTGACGTAGATCATGTTGACCGTTTTCACCTGTGGAGGAAATTTCTTCTGTCCCCCTGTGTTCGGAGACTGGGGATCCTCGTCAACGTCGCTGTGCAGCCCCTTGTCCTTGTTTTCGACGTTTATTTTACCGGCCTGTTTGAACACCAAGCAATCTCTGTTAGTGTGGTTGGCTGGCTTATCCGGGGTGCCGTGAACTTGGCACGAGCGTTCAAGTATGCGGTCCAGACTGGACGGTCCCTGATTGTTTCTTTTGAACGGCTTTTTCTGCTGACCGGATTTGGATCCGCTGAATCCGGCGTTGACTGCCGTGTCTTCAGTGTTGTCGTTGTTGTTCCGTCGCTTATGTCTGTTGCGCCGTGGCTTGCCGTTATTGTCGCGGACATTTGTGGCGTGGTGCTACTGCGAGCCAACCAGCTGTCCTCGCCCGCACAAAAGCGGGTCATTAGTGTCGTGAGTGCTGCCATGGACTTGGGTTTTTCCTGGCCGAGGTGTCGGGCGAGCCACTCATCACGGATATTATGCTTAAAGGCCGCCAGGGCTTCGGTGTCCGGACAATCGACTATTTGGTTCTTTTTAGTTAGGAACCGAGTCTAGAATTTCCTGGCCGACTCTCCGGCTTCTTGAGTAATGTGGCTCAAGTCATCGGCGTCCGGTGGTCGCACGTATGTGCCCTGGAAGTTATCGAGGAACGCGTCTTCCAGGTTTTCCCAACTGCCAATGGAATTTGCCGGCAGACTGTTTAGCCAATGCCGGGCAGGTCCTCTGAGTTTAAGTGGAAGATATTTGATGACATGTAGATCATCTCCGCGGGCCATGTGAATGTGGAGAAGGAAATCTTTGGTTGAAACACATTAGCAGTGGAATATGCAATGACTCGCGATATATGAAAAGGAAAAGATTAAGTTGTTTTATCTGCACCTTCTTGACCTGAAATCAAAGCTTAGCAGTAACATGCAATTCGAGAGAGCAGGGGTTTTGTCTTGGTTATACTGGCCGAAATTGGTTAACACATTAGTACTACTTAGTGGTATTGTTATTGTTGATTTTGACAGTCAGACCTAAAATATTACCGTTTAAAGTGATTGTTTCTCCTTTTGCATGTTAGTTGATTGATCTCCAGGTCCCACCTTTCCTGTTATGCCATGCTGCAAACCTTTCTGTATTTTTGCTCAGATCGTGCTACTGTGCACACAAGAGAAATTGTTGGTTTCTTGTTTATTCATACAATTTGTCCTGCAATTACGTGTTTCATGTTACACAAGTCAACCATTCTTTGGGTTTTCACCTAGTCAACCTCACTAGCAATGTTACACATGGTTTCATTTTCTGGGTTTGAAGTTAAAATTAACTTCTGTGTCAATATATACGCTAGGAAGTTATTGAATTGCATGTGTATGTACTTCCCAGCGCTGCCAAAGGGGGTGTCACCAACACAAGTGGATCCTGTTCAAGAGGAGGAGAATGTAGATATCTTGAACAATATTCATAGTAGGATAGCCGATGTGTGTTTTGCGAGAGCAAGATAGGTTAGCTATGTTGATGAAGGCCATCATCATGTGAACCATATGTGTTCCATATGGTCCATGTCTTTAGTAATAATAATTATACGTATGCAACATTACAAAATAGTCGTTGAATTTCCTATATGTTAGCCGTGAATTGTCTATATTGTCTAATTTTCCTTTCGAAAATGGTCGTTAAAATGCCTAACAATGCTCAAACCACTGCTTTACGGTCAATTAGCACATAAAAATTCTTTCAGCCCTGAGGGGCATTACAAATAATTCATGCCAAAACTACAATTTCACAGTTGTTTCAATCAAACAACTTCCAGCCTTTTCATAGTTCTCAGCTCACAGCAGCTTTCTCACAGCTCACAGCTCACAGTTGCCTTTTCAGAATCTGCAGCTCAATCTAACACACCCTAATTCTATCCCTTTGGAATTTGAAGTTGGAACACGGCATCAACATTGTCAATTGGAGAGGCTTGATGCTGCTTCGGCATCCTCAGGAGAGCAAGCAAAAAGGTAATCTGCTGTTCCTAGCTTATATACATTTTTTTGTGAACTAAAAAAATAGTCCAATACCGATATGCATATCCGTATCGGTGCATTTGAGGATGCCACTAACAAAATGAGAATGCTTTTCCCTTGTATCACACTTTTGCTTTGCGTTTGTTTTTTTCCATCATCTTGTCAAAACAAGGATGATCGTATGAGGATTTTTATGCTCGCTCTCTAACTCTCTAAATATTGTTTATGTGTTACCTTTGCAGCTTCCTTTTGGGACTTCTCAGAGATATTCATGCACCTTCATGCCTTGTTCACCTTTCCTTCCTTGTCAAATGTGTGGAGTTGCAGTGAGGAATAGTTCAATAAGGAAAATGTCTCTAAGAACTAGCTCTCAGCTCGCCCTACAGCTCAAAACTAGCGTCTTTTTTACTACTGGGCTCTCGGGTTATCACAGTTTTGTAAGTTCCAGAACAGCAGATGTCTGTGGAGTTGCTTTAAAGGCTACCAATAGTGTTAATTCACGGTTCTTCTCAACTGCATATGGTAAAAAGTTAAGGTTTCTCATTAGTAATAAGAGCTCATTTATCAATCCAAATATAAATAGGAAAGATGGGGGTGCTGCCCATAGGTACTTCCATAGATCTGAGAGACGCCAAAGCACACTAGCTGCCTGCAGCACCATCGCTGATGAGGCTTCCACATCTACGAGCAAGTGCAGTGAGAGTGGTACAGGTACTAAAAAGGACATTTCGAAGAATAAAAATTCTGGGGGCAGCAAAAAAGAAGTTAGCACAGATGTGAAAGAAAAGAAAGTATCTACCAAGAAAAAGAGCAGTTCTACTAAAACTAGTAAAACAGCAGCAAATACAACTGAGAAAGCAAGTGCGAAGCAAGAAGAAAAGAAGGCCGACACATCTAAATCAAAGAAAGGGGTTGGTAGTTCCAAATTGAGAAAAACAGTAACCAGTTCGAAGAAATCTTTGGAAGCAAAGGAATCTGCTGCTATTGCAGCTGCCGAAGCCAATAATTACATGAAGACCACCGTTGATGCTTCTGGTAGTGAGAGGAGGCCACTTGTACCTCTGTACCCCCCCGTAGCTAAATCAGTTGTTGTTGTTGAATCAGTTACAAAAGCAAAAGTTATTCAACAATACCTTGGGGACATGTACGAAGTATTACCCAGCTATGGTCATGTGAGAGATCTAGCTCGAAGGTCAAGATCTGTCCGCCCTGAGGACGACTTCAGCATGGTATGGGAGGTGCCTAATGGTGCCTGGACATGCCTTAAAAGCATTGAAGTTGCATTGAAAGGGTATGTTTTATAGGCTGGTTATCAGTAACTTTGTTCAATTTTCGTTCTTGGCATATAGGTTTGCTATGATTAGTTGCTGGGAAAGTAAGACAAATTCACATAATTTGTTACTTTTACAGTATGATTCATATCTTTGTCTCTAAAAACTTGTATTCCATGCAATACCATTTGTCCATATCCTTGTCACTTTCTGCAAGGCTTAATTGGGTGAACACATGATAGTCGTCTTGGTTTCTGTTTTACAACTTTTAGTTTGTAATCTTTATTGGACGTAATGCAATGTCGTGAGTACTAATACCTTTTGGATCCATGCGCCACTCACCTTTGAGCATAAGTTAGATTGTCCGTGAAGTGTGCACAGAGTGATAAACAGTACCATGTCTCCTAGATTTATTATGTTCTATCTAAACTTGATGGCTTTTCGAGGACACATAGACAGAAACTATAACAACAGTATGGTGTTGGTGATGGTTGATTCATCTCATATGCAGATTTTGTTGTTAAGCTGTCCCTGTAGTTAATTTTGTGTCAAGTATCTTATGCCTATATTCTTGTATGCAAATGTCACTATCACCAGGTGTATGTTGGCATACTATACCTGCACATCACTTGCAGATGAAGACGTCTCTATTAGACCCATACATGTTCTGTGAAAATATATCAACCGAACTATTTAACTGTATACTTAAGTAATAGACGCTCCATTACCAAGTTACGGTCTTGGTTGTTCATTTACTTCTATTTATTTTAATCTTTTGCATATTTCACATGGCTGATTAAATTGGTTTCAACCGAAACTTCAATTGAATTCTGAATTCTGTGAGTATTTTTTTCATTGCTACATCTGAGTATCCGTTAATTAGTTGAACCTTTTTTCTCTAGATCTGCCTTCCGCTTATAGCAAGTGTCATACATGTGTTTGAGTTAATTCTTTCTTGTATATGTTACATAAATATGTTAAACTTATGCTGGTGCAAGTTTCCATGTTGAGTTCCCCTGCTTTATGAAGTTGTTGCTGATTGTCTTCTGTTATTGTTGCTTATTTCTTATCTCCAGAGCAGAAAATTTGATTCTCGCTTCTGACCCTGACCGTGAAGGTGAAGCAATTGCTTGGCACATAAAAGAAATGCTTGAACAGAACTTGGCTTGCCATGTTACTGTTGCAAGAGTTGTCTTCCATGAAATTACAGAGGATGCTATTAAAAACGCCTTAATGTCTCCAAGATATATTGATATGGACTTAGTTAATGCTTATCTTGCACGCCGTTCCCTTGATTATTTGATTGGGTTCGCCATATCACCACTTTTATGGAGGAAGTTGCCTGGTTGTCAGTCCGCTGGACGAGTCCAGTCTGCAGCTTTGGCTCTTGTTTGTGATCGGGAGACTGAAATAGAAAAGTTTAGCCCACAGGAATATTGGACTATTGATACTGAATTTGAAACCCAGTGTTCAGATTCTTCAAAAGGCATATGCCTTAAATCCTGGATAAAGCATCTCAATTCAAAAAAGTTGGATCAGCTTTCTATAAGCTCTCAAGAAGAAGCACGAGCTCTAGAAAAGAGGATTTATTCTTGCCAATTTGAAGTAAGAGGTGTTCAGAGAAGCAAAATTCACAAGAATCCTCCGATGCCATATATAACATCCAGCCTTCAGCAAGATGCAGCAAACAAACTACACTTTGGTGCAGGGCATACCATGAAGGTTGTTTCTACTTAATAAGAACTTAGATGCATAGCTTTACTATTATAATACTGTCATTTACATGTAGTGACCTTTTGACTCATATGGTTCACTATGTGACTGCAGGTAGCCCAGAAGCTTTATGAAGGGATCAATCTTTCGTCAGAACAAGCAACAGGATTAATAACTTACCTCAGAACAGATGGATTTCATGTACGTTCATTCTACTTTTAGTTGATTGCCAAAGTAGTCTTTCTGTTTATAAATGTATCTGTAGGTCAGGTAAAACACACTCTTGGTCTCTTCTCTGTGATCTGTGGTTGTTGGTTGAAGTTGGTGCATTAAAAAAAAAACCCATCAAATTGGTCACTCTGTATACAAGTGAACTGTAGAGAAAGATTCTACATGGCGCTGACTTTGAGGGTTTTGACACTCAGATAAAGGAGAGAGATTATAGAGTGGGATGATCTAGGTTCTTGCTTGAATCTGATGTGACACAGTGACAATACTCATCCTTGGATAGGAAGGCGGAAGCTGAAAAGTTTTTTGAGTAGAGAGGCCAGCTTGATGCTATGGCCAAAATCTGGATACTTTTGCTTAGTAGAAGAAAAAACTTAGTATATCAGCTCAAACATCTGATCATGGAAATGGAGTTCTATAGGTCCTTATTGCTATTCCAAATAAGCTGTCTGCACTATTATATTTTGACTTTCTGTTCTCATTATTTAGTTCCATTCATGTATATTTCTAGGACCCTGGGTTAGCTACAGTAATAATAATATCACAAACGAACATGTAGAAGGAACTCATGTGCATTTTAATACAGAAATATATGCATGAATTTTTCAAGTGGTGATGATGGTAGGACTAGGGTTCCTACCGGCTCTACTCCGTAGGTTATACGGGCAGAACAGCGAGGGTTGGGGCGAGGGCGGCAGCTCCGGCGTGTTGGCGTCGTCGCGAGGGAGAAGAAGGGCGGCGGCGGCTAGGGCAAGGTGCGGCTAGGGTTTCCGGCTCCTCTGGAGCCGGGCAATATGATAGAACTATCTTTATTGCTTGATCTCAAACGATGTCTTACAACTAGTATTTATAACTTTAGCCTAAGATAACTTGCCTAAAATAACTTGCCTAAGATAACTTGTGGGTCAAGCCCCTAATACTAATGCCCGGTGGGCCTCTTGTATAGACCAAACCGGTCATAACATCTCTCCCCACTTGCGCAAACAGCTCGTCCTCGAGCTGAAAGTCTGGATAGTGTTGGCGGAATTCTTCACGCTGCTCCCAAGTAGCCTCCTCCTCCTCCGGAAAACGTCGTGGATGCGAGCGCGGGCTGGAAGCTGAAGACGATAGGCCACCTTTCCAATGCGCTCCAAGATAGGGAAGGGCCCGGCGTAGCGAGGGCCGAGCTTGCGCTTCGCGCACGGGTCGAGGGACTGCGTAGAGCGATGGAGAAGACGCAGCCACACCCAATCACCCACCGCGAACTCCGCCTCGTGATGATGATCGTCGTAGTAGTGCTTGGCCAGCTGCTGGGCCTGAAGGAGACGCTGACGAACCTCAACAAGCATCTCGTCACGAGTGCGGATGAGGTCACCCGCAACCGCCGTCCGAGCTGTCTCCGGATCCACCTGAAGTATAGGCGGGGGTGGTCGACCATAGACCACCTCAAATGGCGTAGCGCGCAGGGCGGAGTGATAAGAGGTGTTGTAGCAGTACTCCGCCCAAGAGAGCCAGTCCACCCAAGCGCGAGGCCGATCACCTGTCACACAACGCAAATACATGGCAATGACCTTGTTAACCACCTCGGACTGACCGCCCGTCTGAGGATGGAACGCCGTACTCAGGCGGAGCTGGACACCCGCCATCCTGAAGAGGTCACGCCAGACATGGCCCGTGAACACGGGGTCTCGATCACTGACGATCGAAGCAGGGAACCCGTGTATGGATGGCCGAGCGCTATGAAGTGGGCGTACTTGGAGAAGCGGTCGACCACCGTGAGGATGACCGACTTGCCACCCACCTTGGGAAGGCCCTCAATGAAGTCCATGGATATGTCCGCCCAGACCTGAGATGGCACCTCCAAGGGCTGGAGTAACCCGGCCGGCCTGAGAGTCTCTGTCTTGTTGCGCTGGCATGTCTGACAAGACCGAACCCAGTCGCGGACCAGGGCGCGATCGCCAGGGATGTAGAAGTCGGCGCGAAGACGATGGAGGGTTTTCTGCATACCCTCATGACCCGCTGAGTGGGCGAGCTGTAACACCTGGTGACGGAGATCATCCTGCGCCGGAACAAAGACCCGGCGCCCATGGAGGAGCAGTCCGTCAGAAAAGCGCCATGGCTCCTCCAGGTCGCCGGCCGTGAGCTGCTGCTGAAGACGGACGGCGTCGTCGGCTGTCGCAGTGGCGCGGCGAATGTCGGCGAAGAGGCTGAACGTCGGCCCGGAGCGGATGCACAGGGCCGCCCCGGCGGACTCGCCAGCGGAGGAAGCGAGGTCGGAGTTGCGACGGGACAGCGCGTCGGCCACGGTGTTAAGGCGGCCCGGCCGATACTCGACGGAGAAGTCGAAGCCGAAGAGCTTGCTGATCCACTGGTGCTGCGGCACGGTCGACAGCCGTTGGTCCAGCAAAAACTTCAGGCTGTAGTGGTCGGTGCAAATCTGGAAGGACCGTCCCCACAAGTACGGCCGCCAATGACGAACAACCTGTACAAGGCCAATGAGCTCCCGCTCATATGCTGCCAGCTTAAGATGACGCGGAGCGAAAGGCCGGCTGAAGAAGGCGAGGGGCCCATCGCCCTGATGAAGCACGGCGCCGAACCCTGCGCCCGAGGCGTCACAGTCCACCACGAACGGGCGGTCGAAGTCGGGCATCTGGAGGACGGGGCCCGTCGTGAGGGCCCCCTTGAGGGCCTCGAATGCCGTCGTCGCCTCGTCGTCCCAGGCGAAAGCGTCGCGGCGAAGCAACCGCGTGAGGGGCGCCGCGATAAGCCTGAACTCCCGGATAAATTTCCGGTAGTAGCCGGCGAGGCCGAGGAACCCGCGGAGAGCCCGCGGCGAGTGAGGCGTCGGCCATGCGGAGACGGCTACCACCTTGTCGGCGTCCATAGCCACCCAGTCGGCCGAGATGACGTGGCCCAAGTAGGCCACCGAAGGCGTCCCGAACGAGCACTTCGAGCGCTTAAGGTGGAGGTGGTGCGCTCGAAGCTCGTTGAAGACGATGGCGACGTGCTGGAGGTGCTCGGCCCAAGACACACTGTAGATTAGATTATCATCAAAGAAAACGAGCACAAACCGGCGTAAGTAGGGCCTGAGGACGTCGTTCATCAAAGCCTGGAAGGTCGCCGGGGCATTGGTGTGGCCAAAGGGCATCACCAAGAACTCGAAGTGGTCGTGATGAGTCCGAAACGCCGTCTTGGCGATGTCATCCGGGTGCATGCGCACCTGGTGGTACCCCGACCGGAGGTCAAGTTTAGTGAAGAAGCGCGCCCCGTGGAGCTCATCGAGGAGCTCGTCGACCACCGGAATAGGGAACTTGTCCTTAAGTGTGACAGCATTAAGGGCACGGTAGTCGATGCAGAAACGCCATGTGCCGTCTGACTTGCGGACGAGAAGCACCGGCGCGGTAAATGGCGCAGTGGAGAGCCGGATGATGCCTGCCGCGAGCATGAGCGCACACTGCCGCTCCAACTCATCCTTCTGCAACTGTGGGTAGCGGTAAGGCCGTACCGCCACCGGCGTGGAGCCTGGCAGAAGATGTATACGGTGATCGTACGTGCGGGCGGGCGGCAGCCCCTGTGGCTCGGTGAAGATGTCCGCGTGCTGCTGGAGGAGGCTCTCCAATAGTGGGTGCTCGGCCGTGGCGGTGGTCGCGGCCAGCTGGAGTGGAGTGGTTGGGGCGGCACCTCCAATGCCGTCCCACTGAATGCGGCGGCCCAACCGCCAGAAGGTCATCGTCAGCGCGTCGAAATCCCATAGAATAGGACCAAGAGTGCGCAGGAAGTCGACGCCGAGGATGAAGTCGAAGCAGCCCAAGTCGATGCCGGCGCAGGTGATGGTGAAGTGCTCGTCGCCGATAGTAATGGGCACGTCGCGGGCGAGCCCGTGGCAGCGGAGACGGTCGCCATTAGTGACTGTGACTTGCAACTGCTCACCGCCGGTTGGCTGTAATGCAAGGCGCCGCATGGTGGTCTCCAGCAGAAAGTTATGCGTGGACCCTGTATCCACTAGGGCCACCAAGCGCTCGCCCTGGATCATGACCGGTAAGAGCATCGTCCGTTCATCACGGATGCCGGCCAGCGCGTGTAGGGACACCACGAGGGCGGTGGCCGGGGCGGGTGTCGTGGTTCTAAGCCTGACAATAGAGTGGGGGGTAGGTATGGAGAGGCAAGGTCCTAGCTATGGAGAGGTTGTAAGCACAAAGGATGTACGAGTTCAGGCCCTTCTCGGAGGAAGTAACAGCCCTACGTCTCGGAGCCCGGAGGCGGTCGAGTGGATTATGAGTGTATGAACTACAAGGTGCCGAACCCCTCTGCCTGTGGAGGGGGGTGGCTTATATAGAGTACGCCAGGACCCCAGCCAGCCCACGAAGGAGAGGGGTTAAGGTGAGTTAAGTCTGGGGCGTTACTGGTAACGCCCCACATAAAGTGCCTTTACTATCATAAAGACTACTTGATTACAGGCTGTTGCAGTGCAGAGTGCCTCTTGACCTCCTGGTGGTCGAGTGAGTCTTCGTGGTCGAGTCCTTCAGGCTAGTCGAGTGAATCCTCGTTGGTCGACTGGAAGGCGACCTCTTCTAAGGATGTCCTGGGGTAAGTTACTTGGATCAGGTCCATGACCCTACCCTAGGTACATAACCCCATCATTAGCCCCCGAATGGATTGAGGCTTCGAGTGAAGAAGGAGTTGATGTCGTTTCCGATTAACCTTTGCGCTCTGGTTGTGCGCTGTTCTGTACTAAAGAATCTCTTCGTCGACAGGAAACAACTTGACTTCAGTCGACTTGATCCATTCTGCTTTTGCGTCGAGTGATCTTTCAAGCTACGATGATCTCCGAGCGACGGATCGCCGGAAACACCGCGCCTGACAGACTGATTTGTTGCTCGCGGATTCTGCGGAATGCGAAATTTGGGGGCGCGCGCGAAGCGGGGCGGACCGCGGCGTTCGGATGGGACGGGGCATGGACGCCTCGATCTCCGCGCCGCCTTTTTCGCCACGTATCCCGTCTGCATAACTGTTCCAGATATGATTAGATCGACCGGGCCCACCTGTCATCCACTCGGAAGCGACCTTATAAATGTGCCCGGCGGGGATTTCTGTGCTGCGCCTTAGCATTCCCCCTTTCTCTCTGCTTCCTTCCTCCCTGCTCAGCGCGCTCGCTCTCGCCCCCGCACCACTTCCCTTCGCGCATCTCGCCGGCGACCATGGCCAAGGAGAAGACGGCGGCGCTGGAGCGTGCAAAGAAGGCATCGGCATCGGAGAAGGCGAAGGGGAGATCCACCAGCCGCGGAGGGTCCTCGTCCAGATCCCGCCTGCCGAAGGGCTGGGTCCAAGGAGACTGGATCCAGTCGACCATCACAGAGAATGACCTCCTCGACATGGCCAACGAGGGCTTGATCCCCCACGGAGCTGCGAGGCTTCCGGGGAAGGAGTGGCAGCCCCAGCCAGAAGAGGGTGAGTGTGTGCTTTTGGCCACTCATGTTGATCGGGGGTTTTCCTTGCCGCCGAGTGTTTTCTTTCGTGGCTTTTTGAACTTCTTCGGAGCGCAGCTCCACCACTTTACCCCAAACTCCATTGCCTATCTTGCTGCGTTCGTGTCCATGTGTGAGGGTTTCTTGGGCTGTCGACCGCACTGGGGTTTGTTCAAACATATATTCACGTGTCGATCTCAGACCGTGAAGAAGGCGAGCCCCGGTGATGAGAGAACCCGAGTCGTCCAAATGTGCGGAGGCCTGGGGATTCAGGTGAGGAATAAGAGCACCTTCCCGCCCATGACCTTTCCCGAGTCCGTTAGAGGCTGGCAGTCGACTTGGTTCTACTGCCAGGTCCAGTCGACGCCAGGGCAGTCGAGTGGACTCCCTCCGTTCACCATGGACCGAGTGAGCAAGCCTTCCCCTCTGAAGCTGATTCCGGAGGAGAGAGCCGACGTGAAGATGTTGATGGAGCGCGTGGTGCAGTTGGTTCGGGAGGGAGTGACAGGCATGGACCTCTTGGAGGTTTTCCTCAGGCGTCGCATCCAGCCTCTCCAGTTCCGGAGCCACTGCATGTGGTTGTACTGTGGGACCGAAGACGAGACTAGAGTCCATCCAGAAGCAGTCGACGATGTCACTCTGGAAAGATGGATGGCGGCCGTCACCGGAAACAAGGACAACCCGCGCGGAGCCAGAAGGGTTCCTCCACTCGACCACAACAGCGACTCAAATAAGGTACACTTGCTCTGCTCTCCACTGCGCCCTCGTCGTATTCATTTCTGTTAATCCTGCCGACTGGTCGACTGATTCTTGTCTGGGCATCTGTTAGGCCCTCACCGAGCTGTACTCGATGCCCAATGGGGCACAAGCTTCGACTGAGGAGGGCGAGGCGAGCGGAGGCGAGAGCCAGGAAGAGGAGGAATGGGACTCGGATGTCGCAGAGGACGATGACGACGATGATGATGATGTCGGTGATGAAGACGACGTCGAGGACGAGGAAGAGGAGGAGGAGGAGGTCGTGCCACCGCGCTCGGAAAGGCGGTCGAAGCTTGTCCACGACCCTTCGACTGAACGTGGCAAGGGGGTTGCGACCGCCAGTCGACCAAGCGCCCTAGGACCACCTCTCCAGCGCCGACTGAAAAGGTGCCGAAGCAGCCCAGGGCGGCCTCGTCGAAGCCGATCAAACTCTTGCCGAAGATGAAGGTGTCCATCCCTACCATATCAGGGTAACTGTGCTGCTCATATTTTCTTATTCTGTGTGAACTTTATTTCTGGTCGACGCTGAAGTTAGTCGACTGATCCTTTGGAGTTGCAGTGCTGCTACTTCTGAGACCTCGGCCCGGGCCGATGACCACGAGATGGAGGATGCGGCAACTTCGAACCCAGGTACTGTATTCTTAACACCGTTTTTAGTCGACTGACTCGCGACCTCTGATCCTGATTCTTCTTCGCAGCTCCGCCCAATACTGTTATCAATCTTCCTGACGACGACGAGGATGAAGAACCACTGGCACGCAGGAAGAGTCGGAAAACGCCCGCCAGTAAGGTGCCTCAGGATGTGACGGCGCCTGAGACTCTGACTGTGGAGGAAGAGAACACCACTCGACACACGGTGTCCTTCGCAAATCCACTGACGAGTGCTCAGCAGCCCTCCCTCTTCACGACTCACCACGTCCCAGAGGACCAAGCTGGTGCAGCGAAGGAGGCAATACGCCAGGCGGGACTCATGATGGAGCAGCTGAAGACCATCCGAGACGCGAGCCAGGCAGCTTATGACGCCAGCTCTGCCCTCCAAAGCAATGTCCAGGTCAGTCGACCGCTGTTTGTTCTGTTGGATATGCTACCAAAAACTTTTCTTTTCCGGAATTTATAGCAGTCACCCACTGGGTGTGTCGAATAAACTCCGTGTTAGCGGGGGCACGCTGAGTGCACCCGCTGGGTGTAGTCCCCAAGGCTAAGGTCGACTGCTTGCAGTCGGCCTTAGGCTTTATGATGTCAATCTTTCCGTCAGTCGACTGGTCGACTGGATTTCACAAACCGGTGGGGGCACGCTGAGTGCACCCACTGGGTGTAGTCCCCGAGACTGTGGTCGACTGCTTGCAGTTGATCACAGTCTTAGAGAATGCATTTTTTTTTGAGGTCGACTGGTCGACTTTGTCTTCAACAGGATTAGTGGGGGCACGCTGAGTGCACCCACTGGGTGTAGTCCCCGAGACTACGGTCGAATGCTTGTATTCGGCTGTAGTCTTAGAAACGTGTGTTTTTCCCTTTTCACTCGGAAGTGAATTATTTTTGACATTTAGTCGATTGGTTCTTCGCAGAACTCTTGTGATCTTGTGGCTCGCTACTCAGAGCTGGAACAAAAACATAGTCAAGTCGAGCTGAGCTTGAAGCTGGTTCAGGAGAAATTGACAAAGGCAAAGGAGGAGACCGAAGGTATGTTTGGTGAGACTCTGACGACTGCTTTTCCCCTTGCTTGTTTCAGAATCTGATCTTGCTGTAACTTGCAGGTAAGGTAAGGGAGGCTCAGCAGAAGAAAGACCTTGAGCTAGCTGAGAAGATCAAGCTTGCTGACGAGAAGTTAGCTTCAGTCACCAAGCTCGAACAAGACAATACCAATCTGAAAGCTGCTCTTGGGATTGCCAACAAGGAAGTCAGTCGACTGAAGACTGATAAAGCTGCCCTGACCGACCAAGTCAGCAAATTGACTGAGAAGAAAACTGAACTGGAGGCCTTCCTGAGTGGCCTTGCCAAGAAGCTGTTTCTTATGCTTGAAGGTAAACCTCCATGTCTGGCAAATATTTCCAATTGTGGCTTTTTCTATTCGACTATCCTCTTGACTTAGTGATCATCCTTGCAGAATTTTGTCAAAACTTTGAAGAAGAAACCAGCCGACTGGAGCCAAACCTCGACCCCGTCAATTCTCCGGTGAACGACGAAGTTGCCATGGATGTTTTCCGATTGGAGTCTCGTGTTGCAGCTGTCGTGGACTATCTCGCAAGGCTGAAGGCCGCCACATCTCGCATCGACTCGACGCTCTGGCCTGAGGAGACGCTTCAGAATGACCTTGAGTCGCTGATGGCCCGCTTGAACACGATCCCTGGTCGAGTGCAGGAGTGGAAGAAGTCCTCGGCTCGGTGTGGTGCAGATGTCGCTCTGTGTCTGGCCCGAGTCCACTGCAAAGATGCGCGAGAAGAGAAGCTGGCGGCCCTTCGGGTGGCCAATACCAAGAAGCACGACTTCAGGTCCTTTATGGAGACTTTCCTTGCAGCTGCCACTCGGATCGCCGACGGAATTGACCTTGATAAATTTGTTGCACCTTCCAGCCCTCCACAGGAGGGGTAAAAAACTTCTTCTGGCTCGACGCTTTAAATTTGCCTCGGTATGCCGAGTGGAATTGTAACCGACAAACCTTAACAGGCTTGACGCCTGAGCACTTTCGGTTCCTTTAGATATCGATTCAAACTTGAATTTGGCGCTTGAATATGATTGCCTTCGGCTCAAAATGTCTTTTGCAGGTTCAAAGCAAGGCGCCTTTTCTGCAATCGACCTATTCTTTAGTCCACTTAGGCGAGCACTGGGCTGCGGCTAAGCCTCCGAGTGAGAGGGTTGCTCTTCACTCGGTAGGATTTTATAACTTAGGCGAGTGCTTGGACTGCAGCTAAGCCTCCGAGTGAGAGGGTTGCTCTCCACTCGGTAGGATATTTATAACTTAGGCGAGTGCTTGGACTGCAGCTAAGCCCCCGAGTGAGAGGGTTGCTCTCCACTCGGTGGGATTTTTATAACTTAGGCGAGTGCTTGGACTGCAGCTAAGCCTCCGAGTGAGAGGGTTGCTCTCCACTCGGTAGGATTTTTATAACTTAGGCGAGTGCTTGCACTGCAGCTAAGCCCCCGAGTGAGAGGGTTGCTCTCCACTCGGTGGGATTTTTATAACTTAGTCGAGTGCTTAGACTGCAGCTAAGCCCCTGAGTGAGAGGGTTGCTCTTCACTCGGTAGGATTTTTATAACTTAGGTGAGTGCTTGCACTGCAGCTAAGCCCCTGAGTGAGAGGGTTGCTCTTCACTCGGTAGGATTTTTATAACTTAGGCGAGTGCTTGCACTGCAGCTAAGCCCCTGAGTGAAAGGCTGGCTTACCACCCGGTAGGATTTTGATAAACTTAGGCGAGTCCTTGGACTGCAGCTAAGCCCCTGAGTGGAAGGCTGGCTTACCACTCGGTAGGATTTTGATAAACTTAGGCGAGTCCTTGGACTGCAGCTAAGCCCCTGAGTGAGAGGGTTGCTCTCCACTCGGTAGGATTTTTATAACTTAGGCGAGTGCTTAGACTGCAGCTAAGCCCCCGAGTGAGAGGGTTGCTCTCCACTCGGTAGGATTTTTATAACTTAGGCGAGTGCTTGCACTGCAGCTAAGCCCCCGAGTGAAAGGCTGGCTTACCACTCGGTAGGATTTTGATAAACTTAGGCGAGTCCTTGGACTGCAGCTAAGCCCCCGAGTGGAAGGCTGGCTTACCACTCGGTAGGATTTTGATAAACTTAGGCGGGTCCTTGGACTGCAGCTAAGCCCCCGAGTGGAAGGCTGGCTTACCACTCGGTAGGATTTTGATAAACTTAGGCGAAACGGATTCGCAGCTAAGCCTCCGAGTGAGAGTCTGGCCCACCGCTCGGTAGGATTTTTACAAACTTAGGCGAAACGGATTCGCGGCTAAGCCACCCACTGGGTGGGAATTTTATGTGGACAAAAATAAAAAGTGACAGAAATTATGGAGGAACTATGACACTATTATTTTGATGTCCATGAGCTACAGAAGTACTTTATTGCAACTTATCCAAGTGATAAAACTTAAGTGTAAAACGGGCGGAGTAGCTCCGCGTTCCAAGCTCGGGGCTCGTCGATGTTATGCTCGACGTTGTAAAGACGATACGCCCCGTTGTGAAGGACCTTGGTGACGATGAAGGGACCTTCCCAAGAAGGAGCAAGCTTGTGTGCTTTGTGCTGATCCACTCGGAGAACCAAATCCCCTTCCTGGAAGGCTCGACCTCTCACATTTCTGGCGTGGAAACGGCGCAAATCTTGTTGGTAGATGGTCGAACGGATCAGAGCCATCTCCCTTTCTTCCTCTAAAAGGTCGACTGCGTCCTGCCGCGCTTGTTCAGCTTCTGCTTCATTGTAGATTTCAACTCGGGGAGCATTATGCAGAAGATCACTCGGCAAGACCGCTTCAGCTCCGTAGACCAAGAAGAATGGAGTTCTTCCGGTCGACCGATTAGGTGTGGTCCGCAGTCCCCAGAGTACAGAAGGAAGTTCGTCGACCCAAGCTCCAGCCGCGTGTTTGAGATCACGCATTAGTCGAGGCTTCAATCCCTTAAGAATCAGTCCATTAGCTCGCTCTGCTTGTCCATTCGACTGCGGATGGGCGACTGAAGCGTAGTCGACTCGTGTGCCCTGGGAGTTGCAGAAAGTTCTGAATTCTTCTGAGTCAAAGTTCGACCCATTATCCGTGATGATGCTGTGCGGGACCCCATATCTGAATATTAGTTCCCTGATGAAGCTAACAGCAGTACCGGTGTCAAGGCTCTTGATTGATTTAGCTTCGATCCACTTAGTGAACTTGTCGACTGCCACCAGCACATGTGTGAAACCGCTTCGTCCTGTTCTCAAAGGACCGACCATGTCCAGTCCCCAAACTGCAAAAGGCCAGACGAGTGGGATGGTCTTCAAAGCTGACGCAGGCTTGTGCGACATATTCGAGTAGAACTGACATCCCTCGCACTTATCCACTATCTCTTTTGCCATCTCATTCGCCTTGGGCCAGTAAAATCCGGCTCGGTATGCTTTGACCACGATGGTCCGAGAGGACGCATGATGACCACAGGTTCCCGAGTGAATATCGTTGAGGATGAGTAGACCTTCTTCTGGTGTTATGCACTTCTGACCGACTCCAGTCGCGCTTTCTCTGTATAATTGTCCTTTGATTACGGTAAAGGCCTTGGATCGACGGACGATCTGTCGAGCCTCTTCCTCATCCTCCGGCAGTTCTTTCCTCAAGATATATGCGACATACGGAATCGTCCAGTCGGGAATGACCACCAAAACCTCCATGACCAAGTCGACCACCGCTGGGACTTCAACTTCAGTCGGATCTGTGACACTCTTGGGCTGCGGAGTTGCTTCGGTGAAGGGATCTTCCTTGACTGACGGAGTGTGTATATGCTCCAAGAACACACCACTCGGAATGGCTTCTCTCTTGGAACCTATCTTTGCTAGATCATCCGCTGCTTGATTTTTCAGTCGGGGTATGTGATGGAGCTCCAACCCCTCGAACTTCTTCTCCAGCTTCCTCACTGCACTGCAGTATCCAGTCATGGCTGGGCTTCTCACGTCCCACTCTTTCATCACCTGATTGACCACTAAATCCGAGTCGCCATAGACCATTAGGCGACGGACGCCGAGTGAAATGGCCATGCGCAACCCATATAGGAGGGCTTCATATTCTGCCTCATTGTTGGAGGAATCAAAGTGAATCTGGAGCACATATCTGAGCTTATCTCCTCTGGGGGAAACCAGAACAACCCCAGCACCGGAACCATTCAACATCTTAGAGCCATCAAAGAACATGGTCCAATGCTCCGAGTGAACTTCAGTCGGCTGCTGCTGTTCAATCCACTCGGCGAGGAAATCTGCTATTGCCTGGGACTTAATGGCTTTCTTTGCCTCAAACTTGATATCAAGGGGAAGAAGTTCAATCGCCCATTTGGCCACTCGACCAGTTGCATCTCTGTTGTGCAAAATCTCTGATAGTGGAGCGTCGCTGACGACTGTGATGGAATGGTCAGAGAAATAATGAGCAACCTTCTTTGTGGTCATGTAAATTCCATACACAAGCTTCTGATAATGAGGATATCTCTGCTTGGATGGAGTCAAGACTTCAGACAAATAATACACTGGGCGCTGAACTTTGAGAGCTTTTCCTTCTTCTTCCCGCTCGACCGTTAGCACAGTACTGACGACTTGTCCTGTGGCTGCGATGTAGAGCAACAGAGGCTCTTTGCTGATTGGAGCAGCAAGCACCGGCTGGGTGGAGAGCAGAGCTTTTAGCTCGGCAAACGCTGCATCAGCCTCTGGAGTCCACTCGAACTTGTCAGCCTTCTTCATCAGTCGGTAAAGAGGCAGTGCCTTTTCACCGAGTCGTGAGATGAATCGACTTAATGCGGCCAAGCATCCAGTAAGCTTCTGGACATCGTGCACTCGCACAGGGCGTTTCATTCGGAGAATAGTGCCAATCTTCTCTGGGTTAGCATCGATTCCTCGTTCGGAAACGAGAAAACCGAGTAACTTGCCACCAGGAACTCCAAATGTGCACTTTGATGGATTGAGCTTGATATCATACCTTCTGAGGTTGGCAAATGTTTCGGCGAGGTCAGCGAGCAGGTCGGAGCCTTTTCGTGACTTGACAACAATATCATCCATATAAGCTTCCACATTCCGACTGATTTGAGTGAGTAGACACTTCTGAATCATTCGCATGAATGTGGCTCCGGCATTCTTGAGGCCGAATGGCATGGTGATATAGCAGAAGCACCCGAATGGAGTGATGAAAGCTGTTTTTACCTCATCGGGCCCGTACAGACGGATCTGGTGGTACCCTGAGTAAGCATCTAAAAAAGACAACCTCTCACATCCCGCGGTCGAGTCAACAATTTGATCTATGCGAGGGAGAGGAAAGTGATCTTTCGGGCAGGCCCGGTTGATGTGCTTGAAATCAATGCACATTCGGAGCGACTTGTCCTTCTTAGGAACCATGACGACATTAGCGAGCCACTCGGAGTGGTATATCTCTCGGATAAATCCTGCCGCCAACAGTCGAGCCACTTCTTCACCGATGGCCTTTCTCTTCTGGACGGCGGACCGCCGAAGATGCTCTTTGACTGGTTTTGCAGACGAGTCGACTCTTAGGCGATGCTCAGCCAGTCCCCTGGGAACACCTGGCATGTCAGCGGGCTTCCATGCAAAAATGTCCCAGTTCTCACGGAGGAACTGGATGAGCGCTTCTTCCTATTTTGGGTCGAGTGTTGTGGAGATGCGGGTCGGGGCTGCTTCGGGGTCGGTCGGGTGAATGTGAACAGGCTTCGTCTCACCGGACGACTGGAATGCAGACTCTGTGGCGGGCTTCTTGGATCGCAGCAAGTCACTCGGATCTGCGTTTTGCTTGTATTCTTCGAACTCGACCACTGTCACTTGGGAATCGGCAATCTTGGAGCCCTTCTGAAAGCACTCTTCTGCCTTTTTCCTATCGCCGGTGACAGTGATCACTCCTTTGGGGCCGGGCATCTTCAATTTGAGGTACACGTAACATGGTCGAGCCATGAACCGTGCATAGGCTGGTCTCCCCAGAATTGCGTGATATGCACTCTGAAAATCCACGACCTCAAACGTCAACTTTTCTTTGCGAAAATGCTTCGAATCACCAAACACCACGTCCAAAGCTATCTGGCCGAGTGACTCGGCCTTCTTCCCTGGTATAACTCCGTGGAAGCTCATGTTACTAGTGCTCAGTCGGGACATCGGAAAGCCCATACCTTTCAATGTATCTGCATACAACAAGTTCAGCCCACTCCCACCATCCATCAGCACTTTTGTCAGTCGAGTGCCTTCGACAACTGGATCGACCACCAATGCTTGCCTCCCAGGGGTGGCAATATGAGTCGGGTGATCAGATTGGTCGAATGTGATGGGTGTTTGAGACCACTTCAGATAATTTGCCTTTGCTGGGGCAACCATGTTCACCTCTCGGTTAATCACTTTCAGTCGACTTCTGCTTTCCACATCTGCAAAGATCATCAGAGTGGAGTTGATATGCGGATATCCTCCCTCACTGTCCTCCTTATCTTCGGCCTTGTCTGACTCCTTCTCCTTGTCCTTAGACCGTTTTCCCTGAAACTGCTGGATAAGGAGTCGACATTGGCGAGTGGTGTGCTTCGGGTAGATGATATTCCTCTCTTCGTCTTTCTTCATGTGAATGTGACATGGCATATTCAACACGTCGTTCCCTTCTTTATCCTTTACCTTCTTGGGGTTCCAGGATCCTTTAGGTTTCCCCTTAAACTTTCCTTGAGTCACGGCCAGAGCCTCTCCAGGAGCTGCCGGTTCAGCCTTCCGCTTCTGTTTTCGACTGGTGTTTCCCTTTTTCGACTGACTCGGCTTGTGCTTGCCGCTTCGGAGTCGGTCTTCTTCTTCGCCGTTGGCATACTTAGTAGCAATCTCCATCATCCGACTCAAGGTCATGTCACCAGTTCGACCAAATTTCAAGCTCAGTTCTCTGTTCTTGACGCCGTCTTTGAAGGCGCAGACTGCCTGATGATCAGAGACATTTTCCACAGTGTGGTGCAAAGTGATCCACCTCTGAATATACTCTCTGAGAGTCTCATTAGCTTTCTGCACGCAGACTTGCAACTCTGTCAATCCAGCTGGTCGCTTGCAAGTCCCTTCAAATGTTCTGACGAACACTCGGGACAGATCTTCCCAAGTGTAAATGCTGCTAGGAGGTAATTGAGTCAACCATGCCCTGGCAGAACCTTCCAGCATGAGAGGCAAGTGCTTCATGGCCACCTCGTCGTTTCCACCGCCAATCTGAACTGCCACTCGGTAGTCTTCAAGCCAAGTTTCAGGCTTAGACTCACCAGTGAACTTGCTGACTCCTGTTGCCAACCTGAAATTGGGGGGATAACTGCGGCTCTGATAGCTCTGCTGAAACATTCAGGACCAGAAACATACACTCGACTGCTTGTGGGTACATCTCTGTCGAGTGCACCTCGATGGGCTCTGTTCCGGTCGACCAACCCTTGCACGATAATGGACCGCGCGTCGAAGCCTGGCTCTCTGGGGTCAACTGGAACTCTTCGCCCTGTACTGTACTGACGCCTATCATCTGGCTGCCGAGGAGCGTAAGACCCACCCCTCGGAGGGGAATAGGGCACTCGACGCCTATCATCTCGGTCAAGTCTGTCGCCATATTGATCTCGCCGATTCTCTCGCCCTTCGCGCCGCGGAGGCGATCTGGGGCTGTGAGCCGACTGAACCGTATTCACAGTGACGGATCGACTATGAATTCTGTTGCGCGACTGAGACACGGCTGAATTCTGATCTCCTGCTGCCCGGAGCAGATCCCTGATCTGCAGCAAACCTCTGCCAGCTTCCGACTGCGAAGGCTGGATGGACTCTGCTATACGGGTCGCAGCTGCTAAATTCTGAATTGGTGTTCGGTATACCTGAGTCGGCGGGAAGAGTTGACGTCGACTGGTGTCGGGAACCCGTTGCCGCGCGCGCTCGTCGAGTGCTCGCTGAAGGTTCTCCAGTCGAGTGCGCTCGGCCAAATTGGCCAGGCGCACCTCCTCCAAGGCACGAGCCTCGGGGGTTTCTCCTGCGATAGGAATACGCAGGGGATCCTCGTTCCTGTGGCGAAGTTCTTCTCTTTGCAGAGAGTCGAGTGGCTCGGGTTGGTACTCTTCGTAGCCTCGCGAAGGGTCGCCGCCGTCACCTGCTCCACCACCACGGGCGAAACCAGGGGGACTGTGGGGCCCATCGACCATCAAGATTTCCGCCGCTGGATCACTGCTACCGCACTCGGATGCGGTCTCTATGGAGCCAGTCGACAGGTCGAACAAGCCGTAGAGAGGTTCGTCGGGCTCGATTGCCGTGACTTGGGTGGTGGCCGATTGGCAAGCCACCGCGTGCCTCACCCATCGCTGAAGCCTCGACCGGCCCGAGCGCTTGCGCTGGCGGGAGACCGGGAGGGTGGACGATGGAGGAGCTGACCAATACTGGGTCGACGGTTGCCGCAGCAGAACGCCGCGGACACATGCACGAAAATGCGTCGCACCGCGGACGGGGAGCGCATCTACGTCGAGTGGAGCCTCCTGGAGCCATGCAGAATCGTCGGCGACGAAGGTGAGAGTGCCGAGACGGATCTCTTGACCCTCGACCAAAACTCCAGCAAACACCATGATGAAAGTACTCGGAAGAATCGCAACTTCTCCACAAAATCGCTAAAACACCGGCCCCAAGGTGGGCGCCAACTGTCGTGGTTCTAAGCCTGACAGTAGAGTGGGGGGTAGGTATGGAGAGGCAAGGTCCTAGCTATGGAGAGGTTGTAAGCACAAAGGATGTACGAGTTCAGGCCCTTCTCGGAGGAAGTAACAGCCCTACGTCTCGGAGCCCGGAGGCGGTCGAGTGGATTATGAGTGTATGAACTACAAGGTGCCGAACCCCTCTGCCTGTGGAGGGGGGTGGCTTATATAGAGTACGCCAGGACCCCAGCCAGCCCACGAAGGAGAGGGGTTAAGGTGAGTTAAGTCTGGGGCGTTACTGGTAACGCCCCACATAAAGTGCCTTTACTATCATAAAGACTACTTGATTACAGGCCGTTGCAGTGCAGAGTGCCTCTTGACCTCCTGGTGGTCGAGTGAGTCTTCGTGGTCGAGTCCTTCAGGCTAGTCGAGTGAATCCTCGTTGGTCGACTGGAAGGCGACCTCTTCTAAGGATGTCCTGGGGTAAGTTACTTGGATCAGGTCCATGACCCTACCCTAGGTACATAACCCCATCAGCGGGCGCGGGTGCCGCTGCGGGCTCCGCAAGGGCTGGAGCGCCGAGGCCATCCTCCAGTGTCTCCTCCTCAGGCTCGTCTGTCGTCTCCAGGTAGAAGAGGCGGGGACAGACATGGCCCAGTGCATAGGGCGCATCACAGTTGAAACACAAGCCCAGGCGCCGGCGTTCTAGCTGTTCCGCCTGAGTGAGGCGCCTGAATGGCCGCGTCGGTGCCGGGGTGGGTGCCGGGGCGGCTGTGGACGACGCCGGTGCTGCCGGAGACGGCCGGGGAAGCTGTCGGCCCCCACGTGGCGCGGATGGACGCGTTAAGGCCTGGGCGCGCTGCTCGAACGCCCGAGCATAGTACATGGCCGTCTGAAGGTCTTGGGGCCCCTTCATCTCGACATCCACGCGGATGTGGTCGAGAAGGCCGCCGATGAAAAGCTCCGCCCGCTGTAAGGCCGTCACACCGGGCGCGTGGCACGCCAGGGCCTGGAAGCGGTCGGCGAAGTCCTGCACCGTGGAGGTGAACGGCAAGCGGCCCAACTCGGCCAAGCGGCTCCCGCGGACCGGTGGCCCGAAACGAAGAAGGCACAGCTCTCGGAAACGATCCCACGGGGGCATGCCGCCCTCGTCCTGCTCGAGGGCGTAGTACCATGTCTGGGCGGCCCCGCGGAGATGGTAGGAAGCCAGCCAAGTACGCTCCGACGCGGGTGTGCGCTGTCCGCGGAAGAACTGGTCACACTGGTTGAGCTAGTTAAGAGGGTCGTCGGAGCCGTCGTATGTGGCGAAGTCGATCTTGGCGAACCGGGGCGGCCGCTGGTGTGGCGCGCCCTGGCCCACTGCCTCGGCGGTGCGTAGGGCGGATGATGGTGCGCGGTCCATGGTGGAAGGCCCGGCGTAGTTCCCGGTGGCGCCCGACGCCTCGGGCTGCAACGGGAAACCGGACGGCGGACGGGCCCCCGGGTAGGCCGATGGCGGCCCGTGAAGCCAGTCGGGGAGTGGTGATGACGATGACGGAAAGCGGACCTCCTGGATCGGAAGCCCGCTCGGCGACGACCGACCCAAGTTAGGGCTGGAATGGGGCGGGGGAGGACCCTGCTCCGTGGCTGCTGGAAGTGACGGCGCGGATGGCGCGGTCCAGTTGGGCCACTGCGGCCCTGTGGTGGCGGCGAGTGGCGCGGTTGCCGTCGCGAGCGGCGGCAGCCACTGTGGCCACGGCGGCGGTGCGGCCGCCGGGGCGGGGAGCGCCGGGTAGCCTCCGGTGATGGCCCCCGGTACCGAGTACCACGGCAGCGCCTGCGGACCCGCGGCCATGGCGCGGTGCCGGGCGCCGGGAGGGTCGGCGCCGAGAGCGACGCCGTAGCGCCCGCCGAGAGCGAGGCCGTGACGCCCGGCGCGGAAGCGGCGGCGGTGGAGGAGTTGGCGGCAGCGGCGGTGGTGGAGTTGATGGGCAGCGGCGGTGGTGGCGGCGGCGGCGGAATTGGAGGTGGCGAAGACATGGTCGAAACCCGGGTACCTGATACCAAATTGGTAGGACTAGGGTTCCTACCGGCTCTACTCCGTAGGTTATACGGGCAGAACAGCGAGGGTTGGGGCGAGGGCGGCGGCTCCGGCGTGTTGGCGCCGTCGCGAGGGAGAAGAAGGGCGGCGGCGGCTAGGGTTTCCGGCTCCTCTGGAGCCGGGCAATATGATAGAACTATCTTTATTGCTTGATCTCAAACGATGTCTTACAACTAGTATTTATAACTTTAGCCTAAGATAACTTGCCTAAAATAACTTGCCTAAGATAACTTGTGGATCAAGCCCCTAATACTAATGCCCGGTGGGCCTCTTCCTTGTATAGACCAAACCGGTCATAACAGATGACTTGAACTTCAGCGGTGAGATTGTGCATCCATTCCCGACCAAGTGAGCTCGGTGTAATTTTAAATTTAAGGCAACTTCAGTTACATGTAACACATCATGTGTATATATGAACGTTAACTCAAATACTCGATTTGGCTACAAAATCTTAATTGTGTTGCGTGCATGAAAGATATTACTCTCTATTCCTTGATTTGAGAATTTCTTGTCAGTTATCAGTGATAGTTGATTGTTATGCGGTACTCATTTTAATAGCCTGAAGCTGTTGCCTTATTTGTTTATTCTGTCCTTTCCATTGAAGATTTCTCATGGAGCTGCAGAAGATATTCGTTCGTTAGTGAAACAAAGGTATATTCTACTGGAATATTTTGCCAAGCTTGTGTTACTAAGTTTGTTCTGGATTGCTAATCTATCTTGTTTCATGTTTAATTGATCAGTTACGTTGTGCCAAATAATCTGATTAGTGCTCCAGTGATTAATTTCAGCAAAGTGGCAGTTTGCAGTTCTGCTTATTTCTTTCTCATTGTCAGGATTTATGGGATTGGATATTGTGAGACACAATATTTGATATCGCTAAATTTTACAACCCTTCGATTGTCTTGTATGTTACTATGTTTGATGGAATGGCTGGAGAGCTTTCTGGTATCATTTTTATGAGTTTGTTTCTTTTCCTGTCTAATCTTATTCTTTAGAAGCTAGTTTGAGAGAATCAGTATCTTGGGAGTTCAACATGTTACCTTCCTGTTTATGAGTATGTCACCTGGGGCTTCCATTCTTGCTAACAAGTATTTGTTCTAGGTATGGTGAGCAATATGCATCAGAGGATATTAGGAAGTACTTGAAGAAGGTGAAAAATGCTCAAGAGGCCCATGAAGCCATAAGGCCCACCAGCATAAGGAGGTTGCCATGTAATAAACCCACCTGTAGTTCTGTGTTTATTAACGATGTTGCAGTACCATAAATCATTTTTTGGTATGTGTTTTTTCTCTCTCTGTGTGTGTGTGTGTGTGTGTGTGTGTGTGTGTGTGTGTGTGTTATTATTACATACTCATTTCCCAAGTTTCCCAAGTTTCTGATTACCATTGATGGTTTTGAAAAACATACTGGGTATGTGCTAGTGGCTTGTGAGTTGCAGATTTCATGTATAGACTATTTGACAGTTCATGCCCATTGCAAGCTTTGGTTGCGAAAGTTCTTATTACTCCCTCCATTTGGAAATAACTGACGTGGTTTTAGTTCAAAGTTCAAATTTGAACTAAAACCATGTCAGTTATTTCCGAACGGAGGTTGTATTATGTATTAACTAAAGGTGTTTCCTTTACTTATTGTCCTTTCTCTGGCTGTTTAATCCTTTTAAACATTTCTCATTTGTTCCCATGGAGAGAATTGGGACAAGGAGATTTGGAAGTACAATGGCACTGGGTGATGGAGAGCCTCTGTTGGGTGAGGAATACATCCAAAAGAGACTATCAAAAATAGATAACCAAGGGTGAGACAGTCATAGGATTCTAGGGACCATTGAGCTAGACACCTGCACCCTCCCTCCATTACGACACTGACAGCCCAAATCCTAGCTCCTTCTACCCACCCTTCTCTCTTCCCTATGGCTTTCTTCTGCAGGATTTGGTGCTGGGCTGGGTGTTGTTTACTAGTTCATTACAAATCCAGAGGTGATATATAGTATGTATTTGAATGGCATGCTGGGTGTTGTTTACTAGCTAATTGTACGTTCTCATGTACTCTCTGTTCCACATCTACCATAACCTTCTTTATGTCACCTCATGATTTGTAATTAGCAGGGTTTTGCCATCTGTTGTGAACATGCTTTAGAATTGACACATTCATGATAAATGATGGTTATACATGAAGGCATGCGCTCTAGGGCTGAAAGAGTACCTGAATGTGTTTTTCATTTTCAGAATTAGGAGTGGCTAATGTTTCTTTCGTTTTGCCAAATCTTCTGTAGCATCTCTTTTTCTTACTTGCATATTTATATTTAAGCATTATAGCTTTGGTTTCTTGTTTTCCATTAATAGTTCTATAACTATCATGGTATCTCTTTCAGCATCTTTGATTGGAATACTTGATGAGGATTCTTTGAAACTGTACACTCTAATATGGAGAAGAACAATGGCTTGCCAAATGGAAGCTTCAAGGACTGAGCTGGTGGGTTACTGTTTTACTTCATGTTTATCTGTTGTTTATCACTCCATTCTTTGGGCTGGCTGGCTACTATGTGTATTTTTACAAAGCTATATTGTCGACAGTAATAATTTACTGAACCTTGGCTCAGCTAGACCAAAGAATCTCACTGTACACATGTTTTTGAGATTTGAGACTGCAAAAAATATGCCAATCACCCTCCTCTTTCCTCATTAAAAACCATGAATAACACATGTTTCCAGTTTGAAGGAAATATGAATTCAACAAGTTTGCACTGTATAGGTAGCTTGCTGCTCATATTTGTATGTTATATTCGTTGGTGCAGCACTGTTGGTTTAGAAAACTCCTCATCTGTCTATGGAAATTATGACAGGTATAGAATTAAGAGGGATTTGTAAGTTGACATCTAATCAAGCAAACCTATGTTCAACTCTTTTCTGTAGATGAATGAGGCAGCCCTGTGTTTATGACAGAACATTTTGCCTAAATGTACTGATATTTCTTTGTCTATCGGTCTGTTTTTTCGTTACCAGCTAAGCCATCTGTTCCACAACTGTCACCTAGCAATCTTATGAACAAAGCCAAGTAAGCATGGAAAGCTGGACGATGGCCATATGAAGTGAAATACTTTACCCTTGAACCTTTCTTATTTTTTAAATAATGGTAAAACAGGAGAGAATCCGGCTATTTTAACATTCTGAATTGGCATTTCTCAATAAAATGGATAAGTGTGGTGAAACAGAGGAATTACAATCTACTGGCATGTATGCGAAGTGTAAGAATAAATGTGGTGGTCATCTTTTGAGATTTGTTGTATATGATATGATTGAGTACGAGAACATGATGATGAGGCATCTACCTATTAGAATTTGTTATAACTTAGGCGAGAGAGATTTCATCCCATTTGTCGTGGCTCTTCAAACAGAATTCTGGTTGTGTGCTAAATATATATATTTGATGCCTTGGTAGTTAATGAAAATGACTTCCATTTTCTTTGATACGCAACTTCAAGACATGCTAAATTCTTACCTTTTTGTTTTGGATTTTCATTATTTTATATATCCTGTAAAATCCCATGCTTATTTTCTTACTCTGTGTGCACTTTAATAATTGCATTGTAGATACAAGTTGGTATTGGTAATCCTGAAGGAGACATGATTTTTCATTCATCTGCATCAAGGCTTGACTTCAAGGGGTACCAAGCTGTCTATGAGGTAAGTATCTAGGCTTCTTGATCTTCTGTTACTTATGTTTGCCCAGTTAAGAAAATATGTTGATTGTCTTCTAATGTAGCATTCTCCACTTTCCTTTATGCTACTTTGGCCAGCCCATGAGTAGATTTAGTAGGAAATATGTTGTATTCATCTCACTCACGATATCATTTCATGTTTCAAGGGATGAGGATGATTGCATAATCGTGTTCATCTTTATCATCTCTGTAACCTTAATTTGGTCTGTATCTGTTACAATGTGAGCTGGTCCACATCAACATCAAAGGAGGTGCCCAGTGCCTGCTGCATTATATAAATGTGATTAGATTCCTTGTTTAAGTTCACGGACCTTAAGCAAATTATTTAAGATATGACCAGATTCCTTTCTCTCTGTTACTTGAAGTTGTTAGGTCTTCTACCCCTCTTCGAAACGCGAGGCAATCCATTCAGTTGAATTAACCAAGAATCAGGGAGTTTTTCCCTTTTGCCTTGTCCCTCTCTTCCCAGTTCCCACCACAAACCCTACTTCATAACTCTGCATATATATGTATGTGTGCATTAGGGGTGACATGGCTCAAATACAATCCGTCTGATCCACCACTTTATTCTTTTAGGATATAAACATAGAAGACAATATGTTCTCAGTTGGATGTGGATATAATTTAGGATATCGGGGCCAAACTAAATCTAACAGCCATTTTATGCAACAATGATAATACTAATACACGTATTCTGCATAGGATGCATATCAGGGTGTGCTTAATGGTCTCAACTCTCAACTGGTCTTGTTTTCGACAAACCGGGCTTTGGCCTGTTTTGAAAACTGGCCATTTTCAGCTGGTTCTTCGTGGTTCTTTTGACATCTTCTACAAATTCAACATGTCCTAACTCATTTTTTGTGGGGAAGTTTTGACTCATTTATGGTGTGAATTTGTGTATACAAACAATACTGTACGTTATTGATTTTTTCTACTGAACTTGCTTGAAGGTTTATCTTCAACTGATGCAATTTTGATCTTTTTGCATTCTGTATTCTTATGTATGGGAATAAAATATGCCTTGTTTTCACTAGTAAATCTACTGAATGGCTTATCTATATTGAATTTGCTTTATAGTGCATTTTGTGTTGTACGTAATCATGTAATACCCCCTAGATTGTTATGTATTTTTACCGAAAAGGCTTTCGCCCCGCTTTATAAATAAAGCAACCACCAAGCACAAAGTATCAAGGTCACAACAACACACCACACACACTCACTCAAAGCCACCGCAGGCACGGTCCAACACAAACACACAGACAAAGAGACCCAAGTTCCGCTGTGGGCACAGCACAACAAGCCCAACACAAGCACACGACGAGACAACAAAAAAACGGCAAGGCGGTGGCGATGGCGATGGCAACGAAGATCTAATCTGGTTTCGGAGGTGGTGGGGGAAGCGGTGGAGCCATCCGGAGAGCCATCGCACGAAGCTGGGTGATGATGGAGGTGATGGTGTCTCTCTCCCTGGGGCGGCTAAGCGGCCGCCAAAGCTGCAAGTAAGCAGACCATTTGAACAAAGCGTCAGTAGCACGACGAAGAGGGATGCGTTGAATCACAAGTTTATTCCTAACAGTCCACAGCGTCCAGGCCAGCACCCCAATGGCCAGCCACCTAATGTGGCGCACTGCGGGTGGGATTGCCTGGAGTTCGGCGAAGAGAGCGGGTAAGTTGTTCTGGTCCCAGCTTCCACCCGCTATCTCGCGGAAACAGCTCCATAGGAACTGCGCGGACACGCTGGTGAAGAAGATATGATTCAAATCCTCTTCCGGCCCGCAGAGCGGGCATCGCCCATCACCCGGACCATTGCGCTTCAGGACCTCGAAGCCAGACGGGAGGCGGCCGCGGATCCATTGCCACAAGAAAATCCTAATCTTCAGGGGAAGGCGAATCTCCCAGATGAAGGTGAGCGCCTCATGGCCAGGGGAGGGAGCAATGGCCTGGTATAGGGACTTGGTGGAGAATTGTCCAGAAGGCTCTAGACGCCATCTGGAGCTGTCATCCTCGGACGTAAGATCAGGCGCGTGCAATGCAATGCAGTCAAGCAGCTCCTGCCAATCGGCGGTCTCAGCCGGACCAAAGGGCCTCCGGAACGCGAGCTGCCCTAAGTCAATAAGGGCTGCCGCGACCGAAATCTGAGGGGCCACCGCCATGGAGAATAGGTCGGGAAAGCGGGCTGCAAGGGGCAAGTCGCCAGACCATCTGTCGAACCAGAACAAGGTGGCAGTGCCTGATCCGACCTCTATCGAGGTCTCAATCCGGAGGACAGGGAGGAGCTGGATGACGGATTGCCAGAACTGGGATCCCCCAGACCGCTGGCAGAAAGCGAGAGGCTGGCCACGGAGGTATTTCTGCTGAATGATGCGGAGCCACAGGCCACCATCTCTGTTGGCAATCCGCCAAAGCCACCGAGTCAGGAGGGCAATGTTCATGCGTTTGGAAGACATGATCCCGAGGCCGCCCTGGTCGCGAGGCTTGCAGATTTCTGACCACCTAACCATGTGGTACTTCTGCTTGTCTCCCTCACCGGCCCAGAAGAAACGGCCCTGAACAGTGGCGATCTCGTGATGAAGCATCTCCGGAAGGCTGTAGAAGCTCATGATGAACAAGAGCAGGCTGGAGAGGGACGAGTTGATGAGCACCGTACGTGCTGCTTTGGAGAGCCACCGACCTTGCCAAGGCTCGATACGGTGCTGAAGCTTCCCCACCGTGGGGCGCAGTTCAGCCACCGTGAGCCTAGAATCACTAATGGGTATCCCCAGATAAGTCATGGGGAAGCTCCCAAGCTGGCAGTTAAGCCGATCCGCTATACTCTGGCGCTCATCTTGGGAGTACCCCAAGACCATCACCTCGCTCTTGTCGAAGTTGACCTTGAGGCCAGACATCTGTTGGAAGCATAGCAGAAGGAACTTGAGGTTCGAAATATCACTCTCCGAGCCCTCCACCATGATGATGGTGTCATCCGCATATTGGAGAAGGGAGATCCCGTGCTCCCCAACAAGATGCGGGACTATCCCCTTAATGTGGCCCGCCGCCTTGGCCTTATCCAAGATGGCGGCCAGGGCGTCGACCACCATGTTGAACAGGAACGGGGAGAAGGGGTCGCCCTGGCGCACCCCACAGAAGGTGGGGAAGAAAGGGCCGATCTCCCCATTAATGTTCACCGCGGTCCGGCCTGAGGAAACCATCTGCATCACCCTAGTCACCCACCGAACATCGAAGCCCTTCCAGAGAAGACATTCCCGAAGGAAGGACCAGCTAACTGTGTCATACGCCTTGTGGAGGTCTAGTTTCAGGAAGACTGCCTTGAGGTGTTTGGAGTGAACCTCATGGAGTGCTTCGTGAAACACCAGGACTCCGTCAAGGATATAACGGCCTTGGATGAAGGCTGACTGATCCGGGTGAGTGATCCGGTCGGCAATAGGGGCCACCCTAATGGCGTACCCCTTTGCGAGGATGCGGAAGATGACGTTAATCACCGTAATCGGCCGGAATTGGCGGATCTCCAAGGCCGCCGCCACTTTGGGGATGAGGGTGATTACACCAAAGTTGAGTCGGGCGAGGTCGATGGACCCGACCAAGAACTCGTCAAATAGTGCCATCACCTCAGGTTTGATCACCTCCCAGAAGGTCTGGAAGAACTTCACTGGGAGCCCATCTGGACCAGGAGCCGAGGATGGGTTCATGCTCTTAATAGCCGCCCAAACTTCCGCCTCAGAACACGGTGCCGTGAGGGCCTCGTTGTCCGCAGGCGAAACGCAACTGTGGGCAGGCCAAATATCTTGCGCCAGGGCAAGACCTCCCCGAGGGGAAGCAGAGAATAGGTCTCTGTAAAAGCCGTCTACATGAGCCCGGATGTCCACGAGGCTCTGCAGGGGGGACTCTCCGTCCCAAAGAAGGGGGATGGAGTTCCGGCGTCGGCGGCCGTTCGCAATCGCCTGGAAGTAGGCGGTATTGGCGTCCCCTTTAAGGACCCAATTCTGAGTTCCTCGCAGACGCCAGTAGGCCTCCTCGTTGGAGTAGATGACCGTGAGCTGGTCTTCCAAATCATATCTAAGCATCTACTCGTCAGCCGAGAGGCCATCAGCGTCAGCCCGAAGGTCGAGCGCCTGGATGTCATGAAGGAGAGCTTTTTTACGCTCCCGGATGTCGGGGCCTACGTTTGCGCCCCAGCCCTTCATGAATTGTCGTGACCGCTTGGCGCAGAAGTGCCAGTCGTCCACGGCCGAAAGGGATCGATGGGGGGCCTCACGCGCCTCGCGCCATCGCGCGCCCACCGCGGCAGAAAACCCAGGCTGGCGCAACCAGAAGGTCTCGAAACGAAATCGGGGCGGAAGGGGAGGACGCTCATTCTCCGAAGGGAGGAGAAGGGGGACGTGATCTAAGCCAATCCGCGTAATCGCCCGGAGCGAAGCTAGGGGGCAACGAATGTCCCACTCAGGGGAAGCGAAGACCCTGTCGAGAACGGAGCGAGTCGGCTCAACCTGTCGGTTTGTCCAAGTGAACCTGGCCCCGACACGATCGAGCTCGCGAAGCCCCATGTCCGCAATGCAGTCATTGAACATCTGCATTCGCGGGAAATTCACCAAGTTATTGCTCTTGTCTTCTTCCGACCGATTTAGGTTGAAATCACCTCCCACCACTACCGGGAGCTGCGCGGCTGCTACCTTCCTACTGAGCTCAGCGAGGAAGGCCTCCGATCGGCGGCGGTTGGCCGGCCCATAGACCGCAATAATTTCCCATTTGAAGTTCAGTGCACGCTCGAAGATCTCCATGCTCACGAAGAACTCGCCCGATTCATGCCGCCTACCTCAAAGGTGGCATCCTTCACCCCTAGGAGGATGCCACCCGAGTGGCCCGCACTCCCACTAGAAGGGAGCTAGTGCCAAGCAAATAGGTCGGAGCTCAAGAGCTCGAGCTCCGACAGGGAGAATTCCGTACGCATGGTTTCTTGAATGGCCACAATGTCGATTCGCTCAGTTCGCATGTATTCGATTAGTTGGCGGCGTCGGCCATCTTGACCGAAACCGCGGATGTTCCAGAAGAGGGTCCGCATCACTCATCCATCGGGAGGCTGCTTGACCCCAAGACACGAGAGGCGCTCTGGGCGCGGAGGGCAGTGGTGCGAGAGCGAGTGCGGCCGCGGATCTCAACTGGGGCGTCCCCGACGGGGCGCCCGACGTAGAGGGGCCGCGTGCACGGGCCTCTGCGAGGCGACCATCTAGGATTTCCCGTGCACGGATAGCCTCAATCTGAACTAGCAGGGGGGCAACCTCTCCCCGAAACACAATTGCCGAGTCCGCTGCCACCTTCGCGAGGTGGCCAAGCGGAGCCGACTCCAAGGCCGAAAAGGAACGAGTTGCTAAAGAGGCAGGAATGTGCGGTGTACCTGGCTCGAGGTTCCGGGCAGCGGCCCTGAGCTCTGCCTGCTCGGGGATAGGCAGAGCAGGGCTACCCACCGGTCTGGCCGCCTCGATCCGCGCACTGCGGCGAGAGGAGGTCACCGGAGACGGGGTTGACGTGGCCCGCCTGGAGTAGGCCGCGGTCCGGGGGGTGGAGGGGGGGGGGGGCGGCCACCGGGGTGGTCACCACCACCTGCAGCCCCACGGCGGCGGAGTCCGAAAGCACCAGAGGCGGACCAGGATGCGCCAGGCAGAGAGGCCCATCGGGGGCCCGGGGAGCCGGAGTCAGGTCGGCGTCGGAAGGCTGGACCTCCGCCCCTGGGTGCGGCCTGGAAGCTGCCGCAGGCAGCCGGGGGGGGGGGGAGAGCAGCGCCATCTCCAGGGCGGTATCCCCAGCAGAAGGGCCCGAGGGGGTCGGGTCCAGGGCCGCCACGACCGCCCCTGGGATCACCGCCAAAGGCGCGGGAAGCATGGGCGCGGCCGAGCTGGGCGGGTCCGGGACGGCCCCGGCGGAGAGGGTGGTGAAGACATCAAGGAGCGGACCGTCGGGGGAGCGAGGCGATGAAGCTGGGAAGACCTGAAGGCTGGCGTCCGAAGCGTCGAGACCGGCGTCGGGGGATGGAGGAGCGGCCGAGGAGTGGGAGCGTCTGGTCCCACCGCCACTCCTAGCAGCAGGAGCGGGAGGCTGGTCGTGAGGAGGACTGTCCTCGGAGTCATCGTCGTCCTCCTCCGAACCGGAGCGGCGTCCGTGGCGGGGGTGTCGGTCGCTGCGGCGATCCCCCGCACCATCCCCGTCTGGCCCTCCCCCCAAGAGGCTGTCGCCGGGGATGCGGGGGCGGCCAATGTGGTTGGGCGGCTCGGGGGAGATGCGGAGGTCAAAACCCTGATCGTTGAAGAACACCCGGATCGTGGCGCGAAGCTTGGATGAGTCGAGGCATTTGACCTTGACGTGAACCTCCTCCTCCTTGCGGAGGGACAACTCGTCCACCACCACCACCTTGCCGAGGATGCGGGACATGCTCCGAATGACCCGCTCCGATCGAGGGATGTCGGGTAGGCCACCGATGAGGATCCAAGCTGTGTCCAAGACAGCCACCGCCAGGGGGGCCCGCACCGGCACAGAGATGTCCACCACTAGCTTGTGGAGAGCTAGAGTGATGTCTCCGCTGCGGGTGCCGTAGCCGTGGCTGACAGCGTCGGGGAACACGACCGAGAACTGGCCTCCAGGCAACATGGTGACCTGCCAATCCCAGGAGTAGTGGTACAGATGGTTGAGCTCAGCCTTTATCATCTCCGGCGAAGCGACCCCATCCTTAACGGTGACAATCGCCAGGAGCGATGGTGAGGGGGAAGGGATGTCAGGCACCTCAACGTGGAAGAAGCCGAGGCCCTCAATCCCATGCCCGTACATCACCAACTCCTCCGCCACCGGGTGGTCAGGATCCGAGCAGAGGTAGCAGCCCTAGGGTCGAGTACATGCCACCTGGGAGTGGCCGGAGAGGCCACAGTTGAAGCACTTGACGAGGTCGGAGATCTGGACCAGGAGCCGAGGATGGGTTCATGCTCTTAATAGCCGCCCAAACTTCCGCCTCAGAAAATGATGCCGTGAGGGCCTCGTTGTCCTCAGGCGAAACGCAACTGTGGGCAGGCCAAATATCTTGCGCCAGGGCAAGACCTCCCCGAGGGGAAGCAGAGAATAGGTCTATGTAAAAGCCGTCTACATGAGCCCGGATGTCCACGGGGCTCTGCAGGAGTCGCCACAGGATGTCTCATTTCTTGCCTTTGCTGGAAGCGTGAATTTCTGCCGATTCATCAGCATCTCTAATTTTTACTGTTATGCGTTAGCTTCTAGGTTTCCGTAAGTGGTTGTTTGGATAGCAAGTAGTACCTACCAGTTTTAGTAAACCTTGTTTTAAGATATTTTCCGGAAAACCGGTTTTGTTTATATATAACTCAGTTAGGTATGCGCTCATAGAAAATCATGTTTGGATTAAGAAGGCCTTGAACCCATTTGTAGATTTGGCTTTTTGTGGACATGGGTGGGTGGAACGTGAAAAGCAGATGGGCCTAATAAGTAGGATCAAGGTTGTTGGAATAACATAAGCACATAAGCACATTTATTAAAAAAACAACTAATAGTCGTCTATCCAAAAACTTGGTTTTGGGGTTTTACGGGAACCAATTCTAGATATCATCAAGTTAGTTGGACAAAACCAAACAAAGTTTTAGTTTATTGCGGTGCTAAACGAGATCGAGGAAAACTAGCTTCCTAAATACCCGTTATCCAAATAACCCCTAAGGAGTGAACAGTTAACTTTCACATGGATAGAAGATGGTTGTATTTTGTAAAATGTCTGTGTGCCCAGTGTTCAGTTTTATGAGCTTACAGAACTCAATAATGAGAATGTGTTGCTTATAGGACACTGAAGCAAGTGGGTCCAGTGAAAACCCCGAAGGAGAAACGGCACATCAGGATAATTTCGAGGCCTTGTCCAAATTAGAGGTTAGCAGTTGCTTATTGGCCTCTGACATTCCCTTTCTGTACCCATTTTTTCTTCATGTGACCACAGATTGCTGGCCATCATTGAACTATGTCATAGCATATATCCTTTTTCTCAGATGAAGGATTTGGTGTCTCCCATTAAAGTGAATCTTGAACAGCACTTTACTAAACCTCCGTCCCATTATTCTGAGGGTGCATTGGTCAGTAATAACCTATGGTTTGGATTTTTCACTTGGTATTCCTCTTGTAATTGCACATGCCTGAAATAAGAAGGGTTCCTTAGTATTGGTTTGTTCTATAACCTATGATTTTCACAGCGTGCCTTGTAATTGCCAGATTAAAAAGATGGAGGAACTTGGAATCGGAAGGCCGTCTACGTACGCCTCTATAATGAGGGTGTTGCAGGTAGCCTAACCTGCTATCTATTGTTATATGAAAAATACATCCCATTCCCTTTCTTGAATGTCGGTTTAGCTATTTCTAGTATATCTGATGATTTCTGAGTCAAGTCTCGTGAACACGTTAATGCTGAATGACATCTTTGGGTTAGTTGGTTCATGTAGTTGCCCTCGAGTGCTGCACGCCACATGCCACAAAGCTCACACGTGACATGCGGTAACTTAGCAATGCATGTCACAGTTGACTTTTGGGTTGCTGGGAAAGTTGACCTTTTTAGTGGTCTGCAACATGGGTTCGGTTACCTGGCGTACTCGATTGATTTCTAGCACAGATTAACAGGTCTCTCTCCCGGGTGGTTACTAGTATGCACAACTGGTTAGTTTACAGTTTTCTCCATGCTAAATACAAGTATCATGTTTTGATAACAGTAACACATGGCTGAGACCAGCAGTTGCGAGGTCTTATGGATTCACCATATGCCAAATTTGTAATTCCATTAATTACCATTGGCAGTACTTTCTTCATTCATTATCATTAGCAACTACTTGTGCTAATGGATAAGAGTTTTTGCCATACTTGTGCCATCCAGGACCGGAAATACGTGACAGCAAAAAGTCGAGTTCTGCACCCTGAATTCCGCGGTCGAATGGTATATTCTTGTTCCTGATGCCATCTTCACCCTTCTGCAAAGATCATGTTTGGTCAAAACAACTTCCGTCGTGATGCCATCTGAAATTCCATTATGTTGATTTGCTCAGAAATAATGTCTGACAGTTATGTGCATTGTTTTTGTTACATTGTCTGCACTGCCAGTGCATTTGTATGCATTGTACCAACTCATGATCTTTGTAATTATACCTTTATTACTCTTTCTCATGGTCTCTTATCAAGATGAAATGATGTCCTTACAACGCTGTACATTTCATGGTTTTGCAAATGCCCAAGTACACTTCACCTGTTATTTCATTTTTCTGCTGTTTAATTTTTTTTGCATATTGCTTTAGCCTGTGTTTTAAGGCGTTCTTTCAGTTCACCTAGCTGAGGTTGCACTATTTCAGTTTTCTTGTCTATGAGATTTCAGCTTTCTTGTGTCTAATTTTTACACATGCTCAACACCATCTGTTTTTCAGGTCTCAGCATTTCTTTCACTTCTTTTCTCTGAGATTATCGATTACAGCTTTACTGCTAACATGGAGACGGAGGTACTAAATTTTCTTCAGCCTATAGCTTATCTGTACATTTTTTTTGTGCATGTTCTTTGCTATGGTTTCAGAAACCAGCTTAGCTAGTGGTTTAGGATAATATGAAATTCCTGGAAAGCTGCAAGTTGATTTCAGTAGGAAGTTAGATCCACATACTTTGAAAAGAAAGGTTATACCGTGTTCATTTTTCCTGTTGCTTTAAATAATACTACTCCCTCCGTCCCAAAATAAGTGTCTCAACTTTGTACTAGCTCTAGTACAAATTTGTACTAAGCTCAAGACACTTATTTTGGGACGGAGGGAGTATTAACAATATTATTAAGAAATGTGTAACTGGTTCAAAATATGCAAAATTGAGTAGTTTTGGGCTTTTGTCCTGTTGTTACCTCAGCATTATGGCTGCAGAATAATTTAGGAATTGTGATTCTGAATCCATTATGGGAAAACTGGTTGTGGCAAGTAGCCATAAAAAAACCGACTAGTAGTTGTACAATAAATTAAACCCCTCTACTCAATGTTGGCCATGTGGGGATGCGCAACCATGTTCGTCCATTTAAACAATATATGAATCTGCACAATGGAGTTCCACTAAAATCATAACTGAAGGCAGGTTACTATCAAATGAATTGTTTAGAAGGAGAAAAGGCTTTTGATCACAATTTACAATGGAAAATACAATACGAAAAAACTTGGGAGATATCCAAATCGGTCAATAAGCCTCCTTGCATGTGTGTGTGTGTGTGTGGTGTTGATGTTGGTGTTGGGGGTGGGGGTAGCAATATGTTGAAACCTCAACTACATATTGTTCCATGAATTTTCTGATGAATGACATCTTCAAAAAATTTATAACCAACAAATGAGGATAATCATTTCTTCTGGATCAATTTTCTACACTTCCAGCAGAGTGCCTATCATAAACCTGGTTTATCATTGGTGGTAAACATGTAAAGAGGGAGGTCAGCAGTGGCGACTTGAGGTAGAATGACTCTAGATGGTGGTCACAGCTTGGGTGAAGAGATCTAGAATAGCCAGCCAAGGGAGAGACCAACGGTGGACTTTAGGGATATGGCAAGACTTTGTTATTTATTAGTTGATGAAAATAGATGGTGATATCATGCTTATATTGGCAGCCACCTGACAAGGATATCTAGTGCGACAAATCAACTAAACATAATACCGTATCCAAACTAACCAGATGTGAAGATATGCATCTAACAAATGTTGGAGTTGTATCGAATATTGTGTACAAGGTAGGTCACAGTTGGATTCTGAGTTGTATTATGTCTAGATAAGGTACGAGTCATGTCCTAATAGGGCACTTGTATCCTAGGCCTCCTATATAATGTGAGGGTAGACATACGATGTAACCTATGCCAACATAATAGCAGAGGCACACAAGGGGAGCTGGCGGGGTGTGCCGGTGCCCGGGTGGCCTGTGTGCAGTATTGTGACGGTGTCACAGGGAGGAGTGCTCGTAGTCAGCCCCCGGGGATGTAGACGAGTTCGGTTAACCTCGTTAACAAATCTCGGTGTCGTGCCTCGTGTGATTGTTTGGTCCTCTGATGATTGACGACATGCCTCGGATTATTCCAGCTCCACCTTCAGCGAAGACGACATAGGAACGTGATGCTGATGGTGACCGACTTCTGGGCGTGGAAACATGTGGCACATATCCGAGGGCTTGTGTGGCTTCGGCAAGACTATGGCGCGGGGTTGATTCAAGACGACATACATGAGAGCTTGAAGTCGATGGGGCATGGGGTGGATTGATCATCTACCATGGAGTTATGTTGAAGGTGAGCTCGAGTTCGACAGAGGATTCCACTCGGTGCTGATTGAGGGGCTACGATGTAAGTTGACAGAGAGTCGAACCTATTGAACGAGAAAAGCGAGACACATGGTTCGGACTGGAGCCCAGTGGTCCGATGAAAAAGTGAAACTCGTCATAGGTCACTGATGATTAGTGGTACTCTGCAGTGGGGGTTGAGTGGTGTGGGTTTGTGACCCTTGAGACTCGACGAGACAGCAGAGGCTCGACGTGGTAATAGGCTAATAGCGGCGAGGTGTGTAGTATGCACGGGACATGGAGACGGACCATGGCTCTGCTGGTCAGGCATGTGGTCAGACAACTGCGAATTTGACTCAGGATGACTACAAGCAACAGTGAAATTCCTTCAAGTTTCAGACAGGCGGTCCAAAAAGAGCGAGGATGTTGAGTTCAGGTTACTCTTATGTGTGGTGTTGAACGACTCGCTTATTACGTGCCACTTATTACTAAGCCTTTTGTCCCAAACAAGTTGGGGTAGGCTAGATATGAAACCATTTCACGAGGACTTCCGAGGAGGTCACCCATCCTAGTACTACTCTCGCCCAAATGGGTTTCATACCCAAAGGACTGGCTAGTTTTACGTTGGCTCGCCAAGCCTATCACAACCCTTAGATATGTAACCCTTTCACGAGGACTTCCCAGGAGGTCACCCATCCTAGTACTACTCTTGCTCAAATGGGTTTCATACCCATGGGACTGGTTAGTTTTTACGTTGGCTCGCCAAGCCTATCACAACCCTCCTCCTTTACTCGGGCTTGGGACCGGCTATGCCTAGAAGACATAGGCGGAGTTTCCTATATAATGCAAGGATAGACACACAAATTCGCAGTTGTCTCACCACATGCCTGGCCAGCAGAGCCGTGGTCCGTCTCCATGTCCCGTGCATACTGCACACCTCACCGCTATTAGCCTATTACCGCGTCGAGCCTCTGCTGTCAAGTCGAGTCTCAAGGGTCGGAAACCCACACCACTCAACCCCTACTGCAGAGTACCACTGATCATCACTGACCGATGATGAGTTTCACTTTTTTATCGGACCACCGGGCTCCAGTCCAAACCATGTGTCTCTCGCTTTTCCCGTTCAATAGGCTTCGACTCTCTGATGATTGGGGAGGTAGCTCAGGCTTTCAAGGAGAGGATCATTAAGGAGGGCCCTTGGGAGGAAGGAGGGGATGCGGACAATGTGTGGATGAAGATGGCGACTTGCATTCGTAAGGTGGCCTCGAAGGAGTTTGGAGTGTCCAGGGGAAGGAGAAGCGAAGATAAGGATACCTGGTGGTGGAATGATGATGTCCAGAAGGCGATTAAAGAGAAGAAAGTTTGTTTCAGACGCCTATACATGGAAAGGAGTGCAGACAACATAGAGAAGTACAAGATGGCGAAGAAGGCTGCAAAGCGAGCTGTCAGTGAAGCAAGGGGTCAGGCGTATGAGGACCTCTACCAATGGTTAGGCACGAAAGAAGGCGAAAGGGACATCTATAATATGGCCAAGATCCGAGGGAGGAAGACGAAGGATATTGGCCAAGTCAAATGCATCAAGGACGGAGCAGACCAACTCTTGGTGAAGGACAAGGAGATTAAGCATAGATGGCGGGAGTACTTCGACAAGTTGTTCAATGGGGAGAATGAGAGTTCTACCATTGAATGACGACTCCTTTGATGAGACCTCTGTTGGAAAAGGCAGTGCCTAGGAGGCGCTTAGGCACGCCTAGGGGCTAGGCAATGGCCGAACGCCTCGCCTAGGGCATAAGCAGAAGTCTAGGCAGAGCAAGTAAGAAATTGTCTACCCAAGCCAAAAATCAAGCATATTATACTGATATGCCAAAAAAGCCATATTTCAATCGTAGTAGCTGGTAGTTAACATACTTATATGCCTTGAATTAATAAAATACATATATAATAACCACATATACACCCTGATAGTAAAAATTATATAACCTCCTAGGCTGTGCCTAGGGTGCCTAAGCACCGCCTAGGCACTAGGCGAAGGCCAACCGCCTCGCTTACGCCTACCGTTTTTTCCAACCAACATGCGTTTTGTGCGACGAATCCAGGAGTCTGAGGTCAAGGAGGCTTTAAAAAGGATGAAAGGAGGCAAAGCGATGGACCCTGATTGTATCCCCATCGAGGTGTGGAAAGGCCTCTGGGACATAGCGATAGTGTGGCTAACCAAGCTTTTCAACCTCATTTTTCGAGCAAACAAGATGCCAGAAGAATGGAGACGGAGTATATTAGTACCAATCTTCAAGAACAAAGGGGATGTTCAGAGTTATACTAATTACCGTGGAATTAAGCTGATGAGCCATACAATGAAGCTATGGGAGAGAGTCATTGAGCACCGCTTAAGAAGAATGACAAGCGTGACCAAAAATAAGTTTGGTTTCATGCCTAGGAGGTCGACCATGGAAGCCATTTTCTTGGTACGACAACTTATGGAGAGATACAGGGGTGCATATGGTGTTCATTGACTTGGAGAAGGCCTATGATAAGATACCGCGGAGTGTCATGTGGTGGGCCTTGGAGAAACACAAAGTACCAGCAAAGTACATTACCCTCATCAAGGACATGTACGATAATGTTGTGACAAGTGTTCGAACAAGTGATGTCGACACTGATGACTTCCCGATTAAGGTAGGACTACATCAGGGGTCAACTTTGAGCCCTTATCTTTTTGCCTTGGTGATGGATGAGGTCACAAGGGATATACAAGGAGATATCCCATGGTATATGCTCTTTGCGGATGATGTGGTGCTAGTTGACGATAGTCGGACGGGGGTAAATAGGAAGTTAAGAGTTATGGAGACAAACCTTGGAATCAAAAGGGTTTAGGCTTAGTAGAACTAAAACCGAGTACATGATGTGCGGTTTCAGTACTACTAGGTGTGAGGAGGAGGAGGTTAGCCTTGATGGGCAGGTGGTGCCTCAGAAGGACACCTTTCGGTATTTGGGGTCAATGCTGCAGGAGGATGGGGGTATTGATGAAGATGTGAACCATCGAATCAAAGCCGGATGGATGAAGTGGCGCCAAGCTTTTGGCGTTCTTTGTGATAAGAGAGTGCCACAAAAACTAAAAGGCAAGTTCTACAGGACGGCGGTTCGACCTGCAATGTTGTATGGCGCTGACTGTTGGCCGACTAAAAGGCGACAGGTTCAACAGTTAGGTGTGGCGGAGATGCGTATGTTGAGATGAATGTGTGGCCACACGAGGAAGGATCTAGTCCAGAATGATGATATATGAGATAGAGTTGGGGTAGCACCAATTGAAGAGAAGCTTGTCCAACATCGTCTGAGATGGTTTGGGCATATTCAGCATAGGCCTCCAGAAGCTCCAGTGCATAGCAGACGGCTAAAACGTGCGAAGAATGTCAAGAGAGGTCAAGGTAGACCGAATTTGACATGGGAGGAGTCCGTTAAGAGAGACCTGAAGGATTGGAGTATCGCCGAAGAACTAGCTATGGACAGGGGTGTGTGGAAGCTTGCTATCCATGTGCCAGAGCCATGAGTTGGTCGCGAGATCTTATGGGTTTCACCTCTAGCCTACCCCAACTTGTTTGGGATTAAGGGCATCTCCAGCCGCGCCCCCAACAGGCCCCCCCAGGCCACTTTTTCGGCGCCGGCGCCGAAAAAACGTCCCAGTCGCGCCCCCAGGACGCCGAAAATCGCCGGTTCGGACCTTTTTTCCGCCCGGCGGTCACAGGCCGAACCCGGTGCGCTGGGGAGCCGTTGGGGGCTCCGGCGCTAGGGAAAAGCATGCCTGGCCCACATCGACAGGGGAAAAGTCAAGGTTTTCTTCCCCCGACTCGCCTCGCACCCTCCGCGCCCTCGGCCACCACTAGCTATATCCCGGCGACGGCCGCCGGCCTACTCCGCTAGATAGCCATTCCCCGCCGGAAAATAGCAGCGCTTCGCCGCGACAGCCCCTCCGGCAGCAGCTGGGCGTTTCCGGACGCCGTTTCCGGCCGCGGAGGCGCGGTTTAACGGCGGGTACACGCCCACCGAGCGCAAGGTGTTCGGCGTTTTGACTGTCTCGGCGATGGACTCGGATGAGGAGGAAGAGCTCGCCGCGCTGCTGGAGGAGGAAGCCGCGGCCGACGTCCAGGAAGAAGAGCATCTGATGGTGCTCGCCGCCCTCGCCCAGCTGCTGGCGAGCAATGAAAAGCCGCGTCGAGGTGGCTCGGCGCCGGGGCGGGTGAAAGCAAAGAACCGGCATCGTCTGCAAGGCTACTGCATGCTCTACTCCGACTACTTCGCCGATGCTCCACTTCATGGCGAGAGAACATTTCGGCGCCGTTATCGGATGAGCCGAAAGCTCTTCCTCAGGATTGTGAATTCCATCCGGGAGTTCGACAACTACTTCAAGTGCAAGATGGATTGCACTGGCGCTCTTGGATTCACCTCCATCCAGAAGTGCACGACAGCGATGAGGATGCTTGCATATGGAGCTCCCAGTGATTCACTCGACGACTATGGGCGCATGGCCGAGTCCACCAGCATAGAGTGTTTCTACAAGTTCTGTCGGGCAGTGGTGGCAGTGTTTGGGCCACAATACTTGAGAACACCCAATGCGGAAGACACTGCTCGGATCCTAGCCCAGAATGCAGCAAGAGGATTTCCTGGGATGCTTGGAAGCATCGACTGCATGCATTGGAAATGGAAGAACTGCCCATTTGGTTGGCAGGGGATGTACAAAGGCGCCAAAGGCGGTTGCAGTGTGGTGCTTGAGGCGGTAGCCACACAGGACCTCTGGATTTGGCACTCCTTCTTTGGTATGCCAGGAACTCACAATGACATCAACGTGCTGCAGTGCTCTCCTGTTTTTGCCAAGCTCGTTGAGGGCCATTCTCCTCCGGTGAACTTCGAGATCAATGGGCACCAATACAACAAGGGGTACTATCTAGCTGACGGCATCTATCCGAGATGGTCGACATTTGTGAAGACGATCTCAAACCCTGTGGCAGGAGGCAAGAACGCCTGGTTTGCGAAGCTTCAGGAGGCTTGCAGGAAGGATGTCGAGCGGGCATTTGGTGTGCTCCAATCTCGATTCGCTGTTGTTCGGTACCCCGCTCAGACCTGGTCGAAAGATCAAATGTGGGAGATCATGACTTGCTGTGTCATCTTGCACAACATGATCATCGAGAGCGAGCAAGAAGACCCAGTGTTTGACACTGAACCATACTACAGGCAGGGTCCTCTAGCCGAAGTTGATCACCAGCTACCGGCAACTTGGACTGCCTATCTCAGTATGCGTCAGGAGATCCGAGACCCACAGGTGCATCATCAACTGCAGAAAGATCTGATTGAGCACCTATGGAGGCTCAAGGGGGACGCCGCGTGATGAAATACGAGTTTTTATTTGTTGAACTATATAATTTGTATTGAACTATTTGTTGTTGTAGTATTTTGTTGAAGTATTTGATTTTTCTGTGATGAAATATGTGATAAGGAATAATTGTGTTGATAATTGAACGCCGAGACAAGGCGAAACCACGCCGAATATGGGCCTATTCTCGCCCATATGGGCCGTTTATTCGCCGAAATTGGGCTGCAAAGTGGGCCAATTTCGGCGCCTGGGGGCGACGACTGGGCGCGAAACCGCCCCCAGCGCCGAGTGTATCGCCGGCTCGCCCCCAGGGAGCGTTTTTTATGCGTCCTGGGGGGGCCAACGGCTGGAGATGCCCTAAAGGCTTTGTTGTTGTTGTTTGTAGACACACGATGTAACCTACGCCACCATAATAGCACAGGCACACTGGGGGAGCCGGTGGCGTGTGCCGGTGCTCGGGTGGCCGGTGCGCGGTATTGTGATGGTGTCACGGGAAGGAGCGCCCGTAGTCAGGCCCTGGGGATGTAGCTGAGTTTGGTGAACCTCGTTAACAAATCTCGGTGTCGTGCCTCGTGTGATTGTTTGGTCCTTGGATGATTGACGACGTGCCTCAGATTATTCTAACAACAAATCCAAATATGAAGATATGCAAGCATAGCCCAGTCCAGCGGGGTAGTTCCTATTCCTTGTGCTGTCTCCTACGGAGCTTGGCTGGGTAAGTGCATGATCATGACAGCGTCTGCATCACTATTTATCCTTTCTTAAAAGCTTTGATCAATGATCATAGTGGAATCAAGGGTACAGAGTCAAGATGGAATTCTACCCTAAGCCTATGATTCTTAAAGCCCGCATGGAAGCCCAGTTTTGATCCTAATACAGGTGTAAGTTACAGGCCTATGAATAAATTAGCTCAGACCTTTCAAAATTCGTTTGGATCCCCTGTTTTGGTCCAACCCCAGTATGTCGTATTCCTAGACGCCCGGAAAGTAATAATTTGGTAGGTTGGTTCGGATTTCAGTAGAACAAATATCATGTCAGAGTGAGACACGACCACCGACCACCACACGCGGGGTGATGCCGGCCGCCACGAGCTCTCCTCCTTAGTTGCTTCTCCAGCTTGTCAATGGCTCCACGCGCTCCTAATTGGTCTAACACCACCCTTCCCCTTGCCCTCACCGGCGGCACCGAGCTGCTCCTCCACCCTTCCTCTGTTGCCGTACGAGCCTCCTTCACTGCCCGCCTCCTCTACTCGCCTGATCTGCTCATGTCTTCTCTATCCACGCCTCTCACGGACAACTCCCTCCACGGCTTCTCCATGCTTGGCCTCCCCAGCAAGATCTGCAGTATTATAATTGTCAGATGTGCTACTCAATTGAGCATCTTGATCGCTTGTGATATTAAGATTTTAGGTTACCAAATTTGTGATTCAGATGTTGGAGCTATTGTTAGGTTGAGTTTTGGTGTGTTCAGAGCACACACCAGATTATGTTTGTGTGTTGAATACTGAAACTTCAATTCATCTCCCTGTTCCTGTAATCATGTCTGAGCTCACTTAGTTCTGTTTTTAGCTCAGGATTCCCAGCAAGCAAACTAAATACCTTTTATCCAAACAACATTTACAAGGGAAAGAAATACGAATATATACACTGGTTTTATTGGTGCTCAGTAGAATACTGGGGTATGTGATTTACAGGTTTGCAACTTTACATGGTTTCTCAAACAGAGTAACCGGATAGCTCTTTTCCTTAAAGATATTAATTGTAAATTCATAATAGAACCAAGGGTACAGAGTCAAGATATAATTCTTCCATAAGGCTATGATCCTCAACTGGATAACCCTTTTCCTTAAAGATGAGCACTACGCTGATTTCCGAATAGGAAACGTGGTAATATGAAGATTTTTCTTTCTTTTGTTAACAGCAAGTAACTAGGCATATGAGAAATTCAGTTGTTGTAATAATCCTGTTAATGTTCCTTTTTCTGCTTCATTAACAGCTAGACAATGTCTCTGCTGGGTCAACTGAATGGAAGGGTCTCATGAAAGATTATTGGGAACGATTCAGCAAATATTGCGGAGATGCTAGTCAGTGGGATGTCAGAAAGGTATGTTTTTTGTGTGGTTCATTGGAAAATATCTGTACCTGTTATGGCGCTGCTAGAAGGAGGGTGCGAGAGGGCCGGCCGGGGGCCTTTCTGCCCACGGCCGGACAAGAGGGAAGGGATTTCCTTCTTAATTCTTGCTTGATTAGATTGATACATCTCCTCTCTTTATATAGAGAGGTTTACTTGACTCCCAAGCAAGGCTTACTTGCCCCCTAAGCAAGCGACCCTTATCTCTAATTAACCCTAAGACTAACGGGCCCATTAGACCCATTACGTACTCTAACACTACACCCCACCTGGACATGCAGTTTGTCCTCGAGCTGCAGCCTAACCAACTTATAACCATGACTCGACGCAACAGAAGCCTAACACCTAAAAATAAGCCTTTTACATCTCGGCTTGTTTTATTATTCTCAACCTGAAATGGACTGGGATGCTTTATTTTGGACCCCTTAACCAAAAGTGGACATCATCCGCACGTCGGACGTGCACGTGTACAGCCACCTGGATCCCATGGACACCACCTGGACAAAAGGAGTGCACGTGTATGACCACCTAGAAGTGGTCGCAAGAGTGACCAGCAGAGGCGCCCTCGCGGCGGCCGGTGGCGGAATGCAGTGGTGCTACGCGGTGCGCTGCTGTCGGTGACACCATGCCTTCTCCCTGCCGGACGGCTGTTGGTCTGCACCGCACAGGGAAGAGTGGAGGGCTTGCGATGGAGAATGACTAGGAGGGGTGCGCCCCCCCAACCGCCGATGTCGCAGACTTTGAGGTCGCTGCCCGCGGGGAAAACAGTAGGCCCGCCGCCCTTGGGGGAAACCGCATGCCCAAGATCCCCGACCCAGTGGATGAGATCGAGGTCCTCTGCGCAGCGAACGACAACTTGGAGGAGCGGCACCTGTAGACCACGTATCTCCCGCACACGCCGACGCGCTAGGAGGCCGCGCGCAGCAGCCTGCAGCCTCACCGCCGCCGACACGTGGCGGGTAGCGATCCAAGAAGGAAGCGATGACGGCGACGACGGGGACTGGACTTGGTGGAGCGGGACTCCCGCCGGCGCGGTCGATGCGGGGCCGGAGCTGACCGGCGGTGGCTGCTGCAGCTGCAGCGGCTGCTGCGGTAGCGCACCGGGCAGCGGCAGCGACTGCTGCGGCGGAGCGCCGGGCGCGGCGGAGGCCGCCAGGAGTGGCGACTGCCACTGCAGCCAGGGTTGGGCGGTGGTGGCAACGGATGGCAGCTGCAGCGGCTGCTGCAGTGGCCCGACGAGCGCGGCAAAGGCCGCCTGGTGCGGCGGCTGCCACGGCGGCGCGGGGGCGGCGATGGGCGCTGGAGGCGCGGCGGGAGCCGGCGTCGGCCACTGCGGGGCGGCGGCGGGCGGCGGCGGCAGCTGCAGCGTCCCAGTGAACGCCGCGGAGGCCCCTGGATGCGACGAGTACCACGGCAGGGCCGGCGGCCCGATGGCGGCCCGTAGGGGCTGGCCAGGTACAGCGGGATCCGCTGGACGGCTGTGACGAGGTCGTTGAGGACCCCGGTGATCTCCTCCGGGGTGTAGGCGGCGGCCGGTGGTGCGGTGGCGGCGCCGGAGGATGCGACCAGCGGCGCGGACGGGGAGGGCAGTGGCGCGGTGCAGATGGACAGCGGCGCGGTGGTGACGCTCGGCAGCAGAAGCGACGGGGTGGGCGGCGGCGAAGACATGATCGGAACTGAGCTATCTGATACCAAATTGTTATGGCGCTGCTAGAAGGAGGGCGCGAGAGGGCCGGCCGGGGGCCTTTCTGCCCACGGCCGGGCAAGAGGGAAGGGATTTCCTTCTTAATTCTTGCTTGCACTACTAGGAAAAGGCCTACTAATGGCGCACCAGTTTTGCCTACTAATGGCGCACTACTGGTGCGCCATTAGTATCACGCCACTAGTATTTTTTACTAATGGCGCACCAGTGGTGCGCCATTAGTATCTGATATACTAATGGCGCATCACATAGAAGTGCGCCATTTTTTTTCAATTTTTTTTCAGATTTTTTTTCAATTTTTTTTTTAGTTTTTTCTTAATCTCAGGTCACTATGGCTTAATCTCGGGTCAATATGCTTAAACTCAGGTCAAATCGCACTCCGTGGTCAAACTTACCGAAAGGTCACCCATCCTCACACTACTCCAGCCCAAGCACGCTTAATTTCAGAGCTCTATCCAACCCCAGCAACAGCTCACTTCACAGGCACTTGTTGATATATCTAGCGTATCAATCCTATTATACCTTGTTGATGTCTAGGACTTTGTTCATGTTCATGACTATGATGAAATTTTGAAAAATATTTCAAACTTCCCGGTCATATTACGTATCATTTTTTGAAAAACAATTCAAAACCAATTTTTTTTTCTATTACTAGTGGCGCACCACATCCATGGTGCGCCACTAGTAAATTTGAAATTTTTTGAATATTGTTGTCTCTAGATCTTGAAAGCCCCGTAACTTTTTTTCTGTTAGGTTTTTGGGGATTTTGAAAATGTTTAACGGGGTTCCCGCGGTTAAATTCGGATGTAACTTTTCGAGTAGATGATTTTTCATATAAAAAACTTTTTAATCCTTGTTCGTATGCAAAAGTTATGGCCATTTTACAAATTTCCAGAGAGATTTTGCAAATAAAGTCGAAATTCATATTTGTAAATTTTCCCAACAACTAGACCACATATCACATGGGAAACTTATTTTCTTTTATTTTTTTGACATTTTTATCATTTTCTTTTATTTTTTTAAAAACTGAAAAGGCAGTCAGGGGGGTGCATTCGGGAACTTTTGGGCCAAGTTAGTAATGGCGCATCGTGGGGTGGTGCGCCATTACTAGTTAAACTAGTAATGGCGCACCACACCCACGGTGCGCCATTACTAGTTTTGAAAAGAAAAAAAGAAAAAAAATGATTTTTTTCTGAAAAAAACTTAGTAATGGCGCACCAGTGGACAATGCGCCGTTACTAGTTAAAACTAGTAATGGCGCACTGTCCACAGGTGCGCCATTACTAACAAATTTTTTTATTTTTTTTTATTTTTTTTCAAAACTACTAATGGCGCACGGTGGTTCTGGTGCGCCATTACTATGTCAACTAGTAATGGCGCACCACACCCACGGTGTGCCATTAGTAGTTTTGAAAAAAATTAATTTTTTTTTTACTAATGGCGCACCGTGGGATGTGGTGCGCCATTAGTATTTGCACACTAATGGCGCACCAACACATGATGCGCCATTAGTATATACTAATGGCACACCACATGTCTGGTGCGCCATTAGTGGCCATATCATCTATAGCCCTTTTCCTAGTAGTGCTGATTAGATTGATACATCTCCTCTCTTTATATAGAGAGGTTTACTTGACTCCCAAGCAAGGCTTACTTGACCCCTAAGCAAGCGACCCTTATCTCTAATTAACCCTAAGACTAACGGGCCATTAGACCCATTACGTACTCTAACAGTACCCTTGCACCCAGAAGGTTTTTCATGTAAAACAACTACTTCTCGCATGTGGTTATTACTCCCAAGTTTTACTATCTCATAGTCAAACCAGCTTTTGTTTGACATATCATCTGAAACTAGCAAATTTTGCATTTCTTCCAGGGACAAATGATAAGTTGTGGGCTAAGACCATTCTCTTACATCTGCGGATACATCTTATTTTGGATGGATAGTTTGTCATTATTGCTTGAAAGGCTGCTATCACTCAACTAAAACACAGTTCTAGAGCCCTTATTCTTGTTCAAACAAAATTTTGTATGTATTACCTAATTACCCTTTTTTGCAGTGCTCGCTATAATATTTTGGGAACAGGCTTATAGATGAACAAAGTAAGATGTAACCAGCTCACTGATCCCCCAGCTAAATAGCATACTAGTCCTAGATGGGATTGTTGCACCTCCAGTAGGATGTTGAATCCCACCTGAGCTCATCTGAAGTAGCGCAAGGTTGAGGAGGCTGGCTGGGATTGAACTCTACCTTGCTGCTACAAAGTGGACAACACTTACGTTGAAGGAACTACTTCAATGTGCTGCGCTAGATATCGCTCTAGAGGCGAATATAGGCCGATATGGCAGCAGGAGTTCAATCCAAAACTCCTAGAGCACAAGATCTAGCCCAAGATCTTAGATAAAAACATCAAGTCTCTTATAGGTAGTGGGGTACATAGGCTGGTTACGAACTAAAGGTGAGGACTCTAGAACACTCTAGAAAATGTTAAGATTTAGGATTATACTCACAGCTAGAAGACCCTAGAAAACAGGGTAAGACTTGTGTGAGATCTCACATTAGGCGAGATCAATGAGATGTATTTTTTTGAAAATACATGTTTAAACATTTTCAATTTTTTGTAGGCACACATGAATGTTTGATGTACAACCTCAAAAAGTTTCAGCTCCTAATTCAACTTACATTAATAGAAACAAAAAAGACAAAATCGGATGTGAATAGCGTCAAACTACTATTCACCTAAAGCTGCCACTATTCACATTCGAATTTGTCTTTTTTGAATCTCTAAATGTACATCGAGTTTCGAGGTGATTTTTTTCCGGAGTTGTAGACATACCCCACATGGATGTTGTCAAATAATTTCAGATTTTTTCGGAATGTCTAAATATGATTTTTTTGGGGTTGATCTCACGAGCTCACATGTGAGATCTCATACAAGTCTCCCCCGAAACAGTAGCTAAAGCCAAGACAAACAAATAATTAGACTAGAGTAGAAGTACCTAGGAGTAGTCAAATGGATTTGTCTTCTGATTTCCTTTTTCTTTTCCTTCTCTCTATTGTTCCTCATCATCATCCCACCCATTGTAGATCTAGTCCTTTTGATAGATCATTGTTAGTGTAGCAAATAAGTTGCTATCTTATCATCCCGCAGTTACTTAAGTACTCCCTCCGTAAAGAAATATAAGAGCGTTTAGATCACTAGCTGACATTTGAATCACCCACCTTGTTGCAGGTAGAGAGAATGCTTGAAGAGAAATTCCGTCCTATCCTCTTTCCTGACCTTGACACCGATAGTAGGATTTGCCCTAGGTAAGGCATGCCATAATTATACTTAAATAATTTACTCCTTCCGTCCCATAATATAAGATCGTTTTTCAAGCTAACATAGCTTGAACGATCTTATATTATGGGACGGAGGGAGTATTTAATCCTGTTTAGGAAGTCTAATTTTTAATACTTGCCATTTCCCAAACGTAGATGTTTGCACAATTCGTACATATTAAGTTGGCAGGGGAAACCTAGGATGTTACCCTATTATGCAATGCATTAACCATGTTTCTTTCTTAATACTACTTAACTGTTTGCTGAATATCTGCAGTTGTTCTGAAGGAACCCTCAGATTTAAGGTTAGTAGGTATGGTGAAGGCTATTTTATAGGCTGTGATCGACATCCGAAGTGCAAGTATGATCTTGTTATCCCTACTCATGAACATTAAATGCCTTGGAGTTGGAGCTTGATCTCTGCAGTAACCCTTGTTCTCTATTGTTACAAGTTGTAATTTCCACTGCAGTTTCTTGATTATAACTGAATATCATCATTTTTTTATGGGGACACTACCAATCATACCTAATGGCTAAACTAATTATGATAGGTACATCGCTCGCACATTATCAGATGAAGATGATGAAAATGAAACTTCCGAGCAAATTCCAAGGTCTTTTGAACCTAGGTTACTTGGTGTCATGCCTGATACAAGCGAAAAGGTCTTTTCTCTTTCAGTCTGCATGGCATCTGGCTTTATTTATTTTTCAGGTAGGAAGTGTGTACAACAGTTTTGCTCGTTCTACAGGTCTTCTTGAAACAAGGTCCTTACGGTTACTACATCCAAGTTGGAGAGGATCGGAAAGGGGCATCTCAGAAAAGAGCTCCTCTTTCTGAGGTAATTAACTAATTATTACCTTTTCAAATTGTCTTTCCAGAAACTTATTGCAAATATCTAACTTTTCAGGTCAAAGATGTTGACTCTATCACTATCAAAGATGCAATTGAGCTATTGCAGTATCCAAAAATTCTGGTATTCTTTTCTATAATGTTAGATTTTTGTACGCGTTGTTCAGTTGAATCATGATGATATCTTTGCCAACAGGGAAAACATCCTGATGACGAGCATCGAGTACTTATGACACATTCTAAAGCTGGATTTAGTATCCGGCACAGGGGAACGCTTGCTCCAGTGCCAAAGGTACGTGTTGGTGTTGTTAAATACCAGAAACCATACGAAATGAGATTCTGTTGTTGGCGTCATTGTTGTCAACTGGTTAGGAAGAAACTTTAATAGAAATCATACGCAGTTACAATTGTACAGTTCTCAATTTGGATGTTCTCATTGCAAGTCTAACAATGCCTTGAAAATGGCTGATTACAGACTCAAGACCCAAAGAAGATTACGCTCGAGCATGCACTGAAGTTTCTGACGGGTAAAAATGCCAAACATAATGGTCGACCAAAGGGGAAAACTAACAAAAATGCAGAACCCATCGAATGGCATTAAGTGATCAGCTGCCACAAATCCAACGTGGAAACTTGCACACGCCCAAAACCACGAAGGTCAATGTCAAGCTCAAGCATGTCCACAAAATTCAGAGTGGGTCAGGGATAAGAATGAGCAGTATTTATTCAAGTGGTCATGTGCCTCAATTCCCAGTAATGCTTTTTGATGATGATGGGTCTGCATGCGCGACAGGACAATTGGTCAAGTAAGCATATAAAACATGTGCTCAGATGCTCATGCCTTCTGAGTTGTATTTCTTGCCGGATTTCTCCGTACTACGAGGATATATACGGCAGACGAGTAACATCTCTCATTCTTTTACGGGGTCACCGTCAGCAGCTGTATAGAGAACATAGATCATATTGCCAAATAATGTAAAATTAAAAAGAGTTTTGGTGGTTTGATTTAAAGGTCACTGATTGTTGGTTGCAATGAACTTGCATGTTCTTGGGCAAAGTAGTCGAGTGCTCACCGCATTTGATGCCAACCAGTGACATGATAGCACTTGAATCACCACGTCTATATCTTGTCACATCGTTGCATCCTTTCCATGGTTGTTGGATTGTACTACAAGGTTAATCACTCCACTCTGCCCTTATTTAAAGTTCGAAGGAGAACTGGTGCTTCAACAACAAAGCGAAATGAACATTATCTGGACTGAAGAGAAACATATCCATGTATACCATACTAGTCCAGTCATCTCTGCAAGTTCATGCACACTGTCTTCTCCATGGTTGTGAGATTGAGCAGCCCCAGTGTAGTAGTAGAACGCACTTCATGTCTACTATGCAAGGTGGTTGGAGGAAGAAAATTATGTATTTCTTATGCAAAGGTAAAACTATGGCAATTGCAAATATGTCTTCATCTAACTATGATTTCTGTAATTTCAACAAACTAGTAAACATGTCCGTGCGTTGCAACGGGAGAAAACAAAAAACATCTCACACTGCTAATACACCCCCCCCCCCCCCCCCCACACACACACACAGGTCCACTTCCTCCATTCTAACATCGCATCCCACCCATGGCGCCACTTATCCTCCTTTTTACGGTGGCCACGGTGTTCACTAGATCACACGCGTCCGAACATGAGGCGACGAGCTCGGTCACCGCATGACACACCTGTCATTGAGCTGAAAAAGAAGAAGAAGAAGAAGAAGAAGAAGAAGAAGTGAATGTTTAAAACTCAACAAATCCGATCTCGTCAAGCAGGATGTGAGGGCCGCCCTCCGCTAGCTACTTCCTAGCACAATGCACGTGCTTCGCTATGGAGAAAATGCCGGTAGCCATGAATCAGGGTTGGCCTAGTCTATGAACTTTGAAGATTATTGATCAATTGAGGGTAGGGTTCATGGGACGCCACTTCGAGACATGGGTTGTGTGCGATGAACGAATAAACTATGGGCAATGTGTGCATATTTATCAGAAATGAACACATCTACTCCCCCATGTCGGAAAGTGAACTTCCCATGTGGCTAAAATTGAATTAACAGAACACAAAATATATAATCTAGAGATGATAATTAAAGCAATACTGGAGATCATAAATAAAGGTGAAGTACTTTTTTCCTCCAAGTTATTTGTCTCGCCTAATAATTTTATTATATCCTAAAGTGGTACCTAATGGAAGAAATGCTATTACAAAATTGAGTTTTCTTGATTCTTCTTGCAAGTAAATAGCATTGAAAAAAAGATATTGACATGACAATTGTGAATTGTGACCCTCGAATTGTTTAATATACCATTAGTGGGAGGAAGAGGAACACGTTTCATATTCAACATATGGACCCACAAGATAAAAATAAATCATTACGCATACCCAAAATTCATATCACATGTAGTTACTTTCAAGTCTGAGTGGATTAGCAAGAGCAGGTTCGAATGCTGCTCGAGTAGTAACTTATGTAAGGGATGAAACACAAATACTATGTAAAACTCAAAGAATTATTTGATATCTTCATGCAACAGGAATTTACAAATTCCATATCCGTGTATCTGAATCTTGCCTAATTGTGAGTGAAACAATTTAATTAAATTTCACAAATTAGTGGTCATGTATTTGTCCTTCAAAATTTACATTGTGTACAAGCGATGAATCCAATGTGTGACCGGGATCACACTTGCCATTTAAAAAAATTGACATATCTTTACAGAATGATTGACTGTAGTTGTATCCTGCTGTCGCATGTCCCGTCACTTGGTGTGCGCCTTGGGGGTTATGGCCCGCTTCACGAAGGCAATCGAGGCGCTCCGGAAAGATTTATGCTCATCATCAGGATCAAACAAGCTCATTTAGTCCTTGTGCTTAGCTTGGCTTGTTCATGTTCCTTGGGGCTCTTGTTTGGCCTTATTTGTGCTTTACTTGTGTAGTTGCCATCCTCAACAGGGTTGGTAGTTGTTTTTTTACCTTTGTATGATGCATGGTTGGTGCTTTATCTATAAGGAGAAAAGAAAAACTATTTGATAAAAAAACTCATTAGCATGTATCACACTCTGAGAATAAGTAGTTGTCATGTGTTGCTATCTACTTACGATTAATTTTGTATTTAGGAAAAAAATAGGTAAAGCCCTTTTTTTTGACGGGAAGGTATACTTTATTAGCTCAAATAACGGTTACATCATCCGCTAGGAATTTAACAAGAAAATTAGGAGGTGCATCTGCCCAAACATGAGGATCGTTTGCACACCCCCACTTTGCCAGCTCGTGAGCTACTACATTTGACTCTCTAAAGCAATGCTCAATAGTAACCTTCCCAAAATCACCCAAGATATTTCGACAATCATCTAACAAAGGCGCCGCAACCATTGAATGGCCTTCGTTTAGCTTTATTGCATTCACCACAACACTGTTATCCATTTTTACCATCAACTTAGCACATCTCACACTTAGGGCTAATTTTAAACCTTCAAACAGTGCCGCTGTTTCTGCCGCGACAACATCAGCGGCGTGTTCAAGTCTTGCTGTTGCAGCTGTGATGAAACGACCTTTATGATCCCTGACAACCGCCCCGCATGCACCTGAATTTGTCCCAGCAAAATAGGATGCGTCCACGTTCAGAACTAGATGCCCTGGTAAGATAGATGGCCACTTGTTTAATTTAGCAACAGTCGGACCTTTTCCTACAGCACGAGCGTAGTTGAGGGCAAGCGCCAAGATCGCAGGTGCTGTCCTCTCCGGCGTTTGCAGCTCCTCCCCTTTGACGAATTCTCTCCGCTGCCACCACAGATACCAGCATGTTGTGGCTATCATCTCCGATAGCTCAACCTGACCAGTGTACGCCTTCTGATAAGCTTCATCGCATAATAAGAAATTGATAACAGACGCACCAGGCCGTTTGGGATGCACTCGGACTCAGGTAAAGCCCTTTTTAGTAGTAATTAGCATTTTTCTTTCTTTCTTTATGAGATGCAGTTTTTTAGTAAAAATTTAGGACATGAAGTTAGTACATGTGTCAATTCGTATTTGACGCTTCATGGCTGTTTATAAGCTTTTTATTTTGTATATGGCAAATACCCTCCTTCGTAGGAAATGGACCGGCCCATGGCCCATGTAGGTTGCATTTTCTGTACTTACAACACCAGGGTTTGTGAAGCTCCTAAAAACTTTCAACGGATTTTTTTAGTTTTTTGTTTCTTTTTTTTTTCATTTTCTATTTCCTTTTTGTTTCTTCTTATTTCAAATCCATAAATTTTTTTGAATTCACAAAAGTTTTTCAAATTCTTAAAGCTTCTAGAAGCTTCCAACTGATGTTTTTTTTTCTATTTTGGTTATATTTTTCATTTTCTAAATTCAAATCCACGATTTTTTTAAACCCATGAACCTTTTCGAGTTCGAGAATATTTTTTAATTTATGATTTTCTATATTGAGATTTTTTCAAATTTGTGGACATTTTGGGAATTGCAAACAATTTTCAAAATTGTGATTTTTTTTTCAAATATATCAACCTTTTCAAATTCATAATTTTTTAAAATTCATGAACCTTTTAAATGAGAAAATTCTAAAATTCATGATTTTTTAAACAAATTTAAGAACTCTTACAAATTTTAGAAATTTTTGAAATTCATGAACTTTTCCAAATATATGATTTTTGAAAAAAAATGAACATTTTTCTATTCCATAAAACTTTGAAATTCTATCAGAAAACTTTTAGTCGTTTTCTGAAAACCAGAATTGCTTGTTTATTTAGTGGAAAAAATAGACGAGTGTACACGGGTGAGAACGTAACTCAACGAGCGTTTGGGTCAACCCATACGAGTGTGCGTACAATGCACTGCTAAGGTAGTCGGCGCCTTAAGCGTTGTTTAATAGAGAGCAACTAACCGAAGGTTTGGGTAACCTCCAAGGATTACTTTTGGTGGCCTGGGAGCATGTCAAGTGGTGTATTCAGCTGTCACCACATGTTATGTCTTGGGCGGTCCCTCTGAATTTTGTTTTTCTGTGTTTTTCGACTTTTTAGTTTCCTCCTAGTTTTCTTAGGTTTTGAAGAGAGACAAAATGCGGGTCATTTTTTTACATGGAAAAAAGTGCTTCCACAAGAAGCACAAATTTGCATTTCGTGGAAGCACATATTTGCTTCCACAAGAAGCACTGCGTTCCTCGGAAAAGGAAAAAAAAATTCATGCTTTCATAGGAAGCATATATTTGCTTCTCATGGAGATATATATTTGCTTCCACGAGCAGCACAACTTCTTGGAACGGGAAAAAAATTTGTGCTTCCACGAGAAACCCAAATTTGCTTCCTGTGGAGGTACCGATTTACTTCCGGGAGAAGCACAACCGTGCTTCTCGGAAAGGGAGGAAAATCTATGCTTTCACAAGAAGCACAAATTTGCTTCTTATGGAGGCACATATTTACTTCCGCAAGTTGTGCTTCTCGGAGAGGAAAGATAATTATGCTTGCACAAACAGGCTTGCCTCTTGTGGAGACACAAATTTGCTTCACTAGAAACACCATTGTGCTTCTTGGAAAATAATTGTGCTTCCACAAGATGCATATATTTGTTTTTCTTGCAAGCACACATTCGAGAAGCACAACTGTGCTTCTCGAGAACGGAAATAAGTGAAAAATCGCAAACATGTATTTTGACTCTGATTTTCCTTCTATATTTTCGTCATTCATTTTTTTGGTTGTCATTTTTTTTTCAGTTTTCGCTTTTATCGGTTTTTTGGTATTTGTTTTTTCACAATTCTTATCCGGTTACCAATATTTTTCGTGGAAAAAAATCATTGAAACCTATTAACATAGGATCTAAATTTCAAAGGTCTCGACGTGAGAAATCCAATAGTGAAATGGTTCAGGATTTGGACACACGGTTCAAGAGATAAAACGTTTTGAATAAAGAATCTACCAAAGAAGGTAAAAACTCCCATGTTGTGACAAGTGGCGCCCATGCAGTAGGCCACTTGTCAGCGCGTGAAAAGGTAACTAGTGATTTCGTGTAGGGAGGTTGTGAGGCGTCAACCGACTGCTTTTCTGGAGAAATCAGTCGGGTCGCCAGCCGCCCGATGCGCTCATCCCAGCCCTTGAATAGGTCAACGACACACAAACATGCTCGTTCTCTTTCACATCGCACTAGCCAGCCCCCTACTTCGATCTCTTCTAGCTATAGCAAGGGTGCAACACGCCGCTTGCAGCAAAGCTGCATCGGGAGCCACCGGCTAGTGCTCCATCGCAACATTGGGAGCCGACAGTGGGTACTGCATCGCAACACTGGGAGCAGCCGGCGAGCGCTAAATTGCAGCACCAAGCATTGCATCACAGCTCCGAGAGCCATCGGTGAGCACTGCATCGCACCGCCGAGTGCCACCAGCAGCGCTCCGTGCAACACCGAGTGCTGCATCCCAGCTCCGTGTCACGCGGCGAGTGTTTCATCGCAACACTGGGAGCTGTCGGTGAGTTCCATTGCAACTCTGCCACCGACGAAATACAGATCGCATCACCGCATGTAGCATCTATCGCAGATGCGATTTGGGTCGTAGCACCGCCGAGTTGCATTGCAGCTCCTCCGCTCAACGAGATCTGTGTCCTTGAAGCAGTTGATGGTGCCCTGCATCAGAGCTCCCTACGGTGGTGGTCTCCGGTGATGTGCAGGTCTTTGTAGCACCAGCAGCCCGACTCCATGGAAACGACGCCACTCCCCCTAAAGCACCAGTGGTCACCATCCTTTCTAGCAGCTCATCGCCTTGGATTAGTGCACCAAGGGTAGGCTCTCATAGCTGCATCGCAAGCAATGACCATCGCGTCTTATTGCAGCACCGACGGTACTCTCTTTCAACACCTTCCATGGCGAAGGTGAAATAAATGGCTGGAAGAAAGACAACGCAGTGGGGAAAGGAAAAATCTAGATACATAAGGGTATCTTCAATGCTTGTAAGACAGTTGTTGGTAGACTTTGCCATATAGGATTTTTGATGATGTGTCTTATAATAAATGATGAAAGAGAGTAAGGTTGTATATACATGAACCAACACCCCTTGCACAAGCTCCATTGTAGAATGACAGAGCACCTTATTTATTATCTCACATCCTATTGTGCAAACTAGATACAACCTATTGGAGTAGTTGTATGCTAAGGTGTTGGTTAATGACATGGTTGTGATGCCACCGATTCAATCATACATTAATCATACACACAAATGTGTATGATCAAGATCAGGGACTCACGGAAAGATATCACAACACAACTCTAAACACATATTAAAGTCATGCAAGCTTTATATTACAAGCTAGGGGCCTCAAGGGCTCAAATACATAAGCTCGAATACAAACGAGTCAGCGGAAGCAACAATATCTGAGTACAGACATAAGTTAAACAAGTTTGCCTTAAGAAGGATGGCACAAATGATAGCAATGATAGAAAAGGCAAGGCCTCCTGCCTGGGAGCCTCCTAACTGCTCATGGTCGGCGACTGCCTCCACGTAGTAGTAGGCACCCTCGAGGTAGTAGTAGTCGTCGGTGGTGGCATCTGGCTCCTGGGATCCGTCATGTGATCGCAACATTCGTATATAGGGGGGAAGAGGTAGCAAAGCAACCGTGAGTACTGATCCAAAGTATTCGCAAGACTTACATCGGAACTATATTAAGTATGCATCAGTTTCAAGGAATGGGGCTATATCTTTGGATTGAACTGCAGAATACCGAAATAGAGGGGAAAGCCTAGCCAATCAAAGACTAGCATCTTCAAGCATCTTGCAACATTTAGAAGAGTACAGAATAGCATATTATAAGTAGCAAGCATGTTATAGCATTAACGCCCAGAGATCCTTCCTCGACTCCCTGTGAAAAATAAATCTCGGAGCCATCATATCCATTTCACATCTCAGTATCCAGTTCTAGTTGTATACATCGGGATACAACTCCATGTCGACCTATTACTGTGGACACGACTATTTGAATAGATAAACTTCCCTGTAGGGGTGCACCACTTTGCCCAACATGCTCAATCACGCTGGCCAGACACACCTTGCTGGGTCATGCCCGGCCTTGGAAGATTAACACGTCATAGCCCTACCTAGGCTCAACAGAGAGGCTAGCACGCCGGTCTACATCCTAAGCGCGCAGGGGTCTTGGGCCCATCGCCCTTTGCACTCATGTATGTTGCGAGGGCGACCGGTGTTAGTCCTGGCAACCTCCTTATACAAGGTAGGTGCTTACGCAGGCCACCCGAGCGCAAGTCGCTCAGTCGCTGACGTCTGGAGAGCTTCGACTGATATATACGACACCGAGTGCCCATATATGTTCCCTCGTGGTGGTTAGTGCATATAGGTCAAAAGACCAACTCAGATCAAATACCCAATCTCGTTAGTGTCTTGGGAGCACAAGGTGACGATCAGTGCTCTTGTCGCCTCATCTCGAGGGCTTACGGCAAGGGCCAGGCCTACCCCACTCCAGGGTGGTCTGCCTGTCCGACCACACCTCGTAATTAACTCGCGGGTACCCTCCAGGTCAACCCGACTTCAAATCACTCACGGGTACCCCTCAGGGCCGACCCATCTTTAACATGGTTCTATGGTAAATTGAAAGTAACCCCGTGTCCATAACACCAAAGGGGAATCCAAGGAATCACCCTTGATGGATTCCATTTGATTGAGCCATCAAGGTGAACAACGAGGAATCACCCTTGATGGTTCACACTTGATGGGTTGCACGACAGAGTCGTATCAGGAGTGGTGAAGGAGGAATCACCCTCGAAGACCATGACCGATTAAATACACTACAGAGTTATCATCAGGAGTGCGTTACGAGGTGTCACCCTCGACACTCGATAGTAACTCTGCAGACTTGTACAACTAAGGGGGGTGAGGTGATGTGTCGGGCCCTAGATGTCGATCATGTTGATCAAGTCATCTGGTAATCCAGCAGGGGCAACAGGGACAAGCTGAGGGTTCACTGATGGTTCACTAACCAACCTATGCTAAGCATATAGGATAAGCAGGTAAGGTACAAAAGCAGGTTACAAAAGCAGGCTATGCATCAGAATAGGAACAATCATTTACAGTAGCAAAATCTAATGCAAGCATGAGAAAGAGTGGAATGGGTGATATCAGTATGATCAATGGGGTTTTGCTTGCCTGGAAGCTCTGTAGTCAGATACGGACCCTCGATGGTGAAGTAGTCAATCATAGATCAACAACGGTCTTGGGGTCTACCAGAAAAGAAGTAACGGAGGGGGAACACAATAAATAATAGAGCAATCAAAGCATCACAAAGCATAACATGGCAATACGCGGTACTAGGGGTGACCCAACGCGGTACTACACGTTACACACGAAGAGGGAAAACATATGGGGATGGTTTCCCGGCGTTTGGCATTTACTGGACAGATGAAAGAGATGGGAAGTTCCATGTTCATCATGCTAGAGGTATGTGATGCATCATTTTGCATCATGTTTTCCTACTGTTATTTATAATGTTTTTATGCATAATAATGTTTTTTGGAGTAATTCTAATGCCTTTTCTCTCATAATATGCAAGGTTCACACAAAGAGGGAGAATTCCGACGGCTGGAAATCTGGACTTGAAAAAGCTACGCCAGGCTACCTATTCTACACAACTCCAAATGAGCTAAAACTTCACGAGGAATTTTTATGGAATAAATAAGAATTATTGGAGCAAGTAACTACCAGAGGAGGCCCACTAGGTGGGCACAACCCTCCTGGGCGCGCCAGGGAGCCCAGGCGCGCCCTGGTGGGTTGTGCCCTCCTCAGCCTACCTCCGGTGCCCCTCTTCTTGTATATAAGTCATTTTGACCTAAAAAAAATAAGGAGAGGACTTTTGGGACGAAGCGCCGCCGTCTTGAGGCGGAACTTGGGAAGGAGCACATTTGCCCTCTAGCGGAGCGATTCCGCTGGGGGAACTTCCCTCCTGGAGGGGAAAATCATCGTCATCATCATCACCAACAACTCTTCCATCTTGGGGAGGGCAATCTCCATCAACATCTTCAACAACACCATCTCCTCTCAAACCCTAGTTCATCTCTTGTGTTCAATCTTTGTACCGGAACTATAGATTGGAACTTGTGGGTGACTAGTAGTGTTGATTGCATCTTGTAGTTGATTACTATATGGTTTATTTGGTGGAAGATTATATGTTCAGATCCATTATGCTATTTAATACCCCTCTGATGAGCATGATTATCATTTGTGAGTAGTTACTTTTGTTCTTGAGGTCATGGGAGAAATCTTGTTGCAAGTAATCTTGTGAACTTGATATGTGTTTGATATTTTGATGGTATGTATGTTGTTATTCCCTTAGTGGTGTCATGTGAACGTCGACTACATGACACTTCACCATATTTGGGCCTAAGGGAATGCATTGTGGAGTAGTTATTAGATGATGGGTTGCGAGAGTGACAGAAGTTTAAACTCTAGTTTATGCACTATTCCGTAAGGGACCGATTGGATCCAAAAGTTTAATGCTATGGTTAGAATTTATTCTTAATACTTTTCTCGTAGTTGCGGATGCTTGCGAGGGGGTTAATCATAAGTAGGAGGCTTGTTCAAGTAAGAACATCACCTAAGCACTAGTCCACCTGTCACGCCCAATATGCAACCCTATCCAAAAGGAACTCGAAGGTCCCACCAAGGATAGAACCGCATATTGGAACGCTTTTGCAAGGTGGATATCATTACATCAACATTACATGATAGATGGGGATACATACATAAGGCATACAATGTCACACGAATACAACAATACAACATACATAAGAGCAACATCCGACTACGGATGAAACATAAACAGAAACTCAAACGACATCCACCCTGCTAGCCCAGGCTGCCGACCTGGAACCTATCCCCTGATCGAAGAAGCAGAAGAAGAACTTAACGCAAGCAAGCATCGCTCTCGCGTCATGATCATCGCATAACCTGTACCTGCAACTGTTGTTGTAGTAATCTGTGAGCCACGAGGACTCAGCAATCCCATTACCATGGGTATCAAGACTAGCAAAGCTTAATGGGAAAGGAAGGGGTAAAGTGGTGAGGTTGCAACAGCGACTAAGCATATATGGTGGCTAACATACGCAAATAAGAGCGAGAAGAGAGCAAGCGGAACGGTCGTGAAGCTAGCAATGATCAAGAAGTGATCCTGAACTCCTACTTACGTCAATCATAACCCAGAAACCGTGTTCACTTCTCGGACTCCGTCGAGAAGAGACCATCACGACTACACACACGGTTGATGCGTTTTAATTCGGATCTGGTGTCAAGTTATCTACAACCGGACATTAACAAATTCCCATCTGCCAATAACCGCAGGCACGACTTTCGAAAGATTATACCCTGCAGGGGTGTCCCAACTTAGCCCATGATAAGCTCTCGCGATCAACGAAGGATAAATCTTCTCCCAGGAAGACCCGATCAGACTCGGAATCCCGGTTTACAAGACATTTCGACAATGGTAAAACAAGACCAGCAAAGCCGCCCGATGCGCCGACAATCCCGATAGGAGCTGCACATATCTCGTTCTCAGGGCAACACCGGATGAGACTAGCTACGAGTAAAACCAACCCTCAAGTTGCCCCGAGGTGGCCCCGCAGGCAGCTCAGTTCGGACCAACACTTAGACAAGCACTGGCCCGGGGGAGGGGGGGGGGCTAAAATAAAGATGACCCTCGAGAGAGCGACTCCCAAGGGAAAAGTATAGGTGGTGGTGAGGCAAATGGTAAAACCAAGGGGGTCCTTGTTGGAGGAGTTTTATTCAAAGCGAACTGTCAAGGGGGTCCCATAAATCACCCGACCGCGTAAGGAACACAAAATCCAGGAACATAACACCGGTATGACGGAAACTAGGGCGGCAAGAGTGGAACAAAACACCAGGCATAAGGCCGAGTCTTCCACCCTTTACCAAATATATAGATGCATTAATAATATAAGAGATATTGTGATATCCCAACCAAAATCCTGTCCACCATGGAGCAATCTTCAACTTCACCTGCAACTAGCAACGCTATAAGAGGGCTAAGCAAAGCGGTAACATAGCCAAGCAATGGTTTGCTAGGAATGGTGTCAAAGGTTAGAGGTTCATGCAATTTGGGAGGCTTGATGAGCAAAAGATAGGTAACACAGCATAGCGATAGAACGAAGCAACTAGCATAGCAATGATAGTAGTGAGATCCAGGGTAGCGGTCATCTTGCCTGAAATCCCGCAAGGAAGAAGAACGAGTCCATGAAGAAGATGAAGCCACGAAGACGAACCAAGCATAGACGAACGAATCCTCACGATCGCAACGAAACGGGAACTATCGAGAAGAAGCACACAACATAGTAAACACACCACACATGGACAAGACATGATGCACAACAAGCATGATGCATGACAAGACTACATGAAGCTACTCATGGCAAGAGACGATGCAAACAAGAACATCACATCAAGGCAAGTTTAAATGAGGCCGGGAACAACATATAACAATTTCGGTAAGTCCTCATATGCATATTTCGAAATTGGTCCAGATCTGAATAAACCTTATGTTCAAGTTGTTAAACAACAAGTTAAGATGCACCAAGATGATCTACACGGGATTCTAGTCAAGTTACATATAAAGTTCATTAGATTCGGAGCTACGACTTAGAAGATATGAGCAAAACAAGTTAAGCATGACATTGATGCAAAATGCATACAAACATCAAGCAAACACCTCAAAACAAGGATGCAACATGAGAATATGAAACTACATGCAAAATCAAGCAAGTTTCATATAGAGCACACTCAAAACGGAGCAACGGTTCAACACACACTATACAAAGCATAACAATCTGTCCAAAACAGCAAGTAGGCATATTGCAAGCATCAAAACAACATGCTACATCATCTCAACGTAATAACAAAAGGCATGGGCATGAAGTATAGGTAAATCATAATAAAACATGAACACTGAGCTATCTCCAGAAATCACTAGAACATGCTCAAACACACATGGCAAGATTGCAAATAATAACAGTTTCAGACTTTAGCAGAATTAACATCAGGTTGCAATGTTTAGAGCTATCAAACGACATGTTACAGGAACTTATCATGGCACACAAAGGCATAGAATGAATCTACTAATAGCATAGAACAAAAGTCCATTACTGACCAAGAGCCAAAAAGGATCAGAAGATATGATGGCACCCTTGTAAACATGGCAAGTTATATGACAGATTCAAACATGGCAGGAACAACAATAAGTAGGCATGTTGGTGAGCTTGAACCACTCACCACAGAGCAACACATGGCATGGAAAGTTAAGCAACAGTAAGAAGACATGTTTATGAAGCTAAGAATGGCAATGGCAAGGTCATAGGGTGCATGGATCACTAACAACAATCATGGAAACATTGAACTTCATGTTAACAGGCTGACAACAACATCATTTAGCAACTTTGGAGCAAGATTACAACAACCTACAACAAGCTATAAATGCAACCAGGGGCATGAATGGATAGAGCATAACCATATATACAAAACATCATTACTGAAGTATCTCAAAATAAGCATGGATCTCTCTGTAGCATCAAGTTTACATGGCATAAAAATAACAGCAGAACAGGGACTGAAATCAGCAACAGCAAGTACCCTACTTAGCAAGCTCGATGCACTCAGCACACAAATCAAAAAAAAATACATGGATAGCACCTCTGGAAATATGACATGGCATAGATCAAAACACATGTAGACATCAACCTCATAGGATGCACACATCAATCATGGCAAAAATTGACAAATGAGCAAGTTATAACAGTTTCAGCAGATTAACAGCAACATGCACTCTTCCAACAGCATTTCGTGCGTTAACATGAGCTCAAATGAATATGATGCAATGGAATGAAATGAAGTACTCGTCGAGATGAACAATTTGACATATTACACGCACAAAACGGAGCTACATATGCAGAGATATGACATGATGAACAAGGCATGATAATATGCAGAATTGGGGACTGTAGGAAAACGACCTTCGGGATCTAGGGTTCCTCGCGGGCACGCGAACCGAGGCGGCCGGAGTGCTCGCCGGAGTGGGCAGGGGCGGCGGATCCGGCGGCATCTCACCGGATCTGAGGCGACGGCGAGCGGGGAGGCGGGGTGGCGCGGCACCGCGGGGCGCGGCGCGGGACGCCAGCGGGGAGCGGTGGACGGCGCGGTGGAGGCGGGGCGCCGCCGGCGGAGGAGACCTCGGGCGCCGGCGAGGCAGTCGGGCGGCGGCCGGAGGCAAGGGGCGGCGCCAGCGGAGAAGACCTCGAGCGGCGCAGGCGGCTGGAGGCGCGGGCACGGGCCCGGTTGGCGCCGCTGGAGGGCCGGCCACGGGCCAGGCGGGCCCGCGGTGGAGGCGCGGCGAAGTGGGGTGGCCCGGGGCAGACGTGGCGCACGCCGATTGGCTGGGCGCGGCGGCGCGGACGTGTCCGGCCGGGGGCGGACGCGTCCGGCGGCGAAGAGGGAAAAGCTTGGGTTTCGGGGGAAGAATTCATCCGCGAATTTCGGGGGGGGGGGGCTTATTTATAGGTAGAGGGAGCTAGGAGTGTCCAAATGAGGTGCGGTTTTCGCCCATATGATCGTGATCGAACGACCGAGAGCATGGAGGGGAGTTAGATGGGTTTTGGGCCACTTTGAAGGGGTGTTGGGCTGCACACAAAAGAGGCCTTTACGGTTACCCGGTTAACCGTTGGAGTATTAAACGACCTCCAAATGGCACGAAACTTGACAGGCGGTCTACCGGTGCTATACCAAGGCCGCTTGGCAAACCTCGGGCCATTCCAAGAAAGTTTAACACCCGCTCACAACGAGAGACAAAAGGGGGACGCCGGAGGGCATAGGAGTGCCGGATTGCAAAACAGACAACGGGAAAAATGCTCGGATGCATGAGACGAACACGTATGCAAAATGAAATGCACATGATGACATGAAAAAAATGCAACACACAAGCAACTGACATGGCAAGGATGGCGAATAACTGGCAGACACTTGGCGCATCGAATCCGGGGCGTTACACCACCCACATATCAAATTATCAAAGTAGTGAACACAAATCAAACCAACAAGATGAAAGTGACTAGATGAAATTCCCGTGTACCCTCAAGAATGCTTTGCTTATCATAAGAGACCGTTTTGTCCTATCCTTTGCCTCACAAGGATTGGGCTACCTTGCTGCACTTTTTTTACCATTATTGTTAATTGCTCGTTACAAATTATCTTGCTATCAAACTACTCCTTACTTATAATTTCAGTGCTTGCAGAGAATACCTTGCTGAAAACTACTTGTCATTTCCTTCTGCTCCTCATGGGTTCGACACTCTTACTTATCGAAAGGACTACGATTGATCCCCTAGACTTGTGGGTCATCAAGGCTCTTTTCTGGCGCTGTTGCCGGGGAGTGAAGCGCTCTTGGTAAGTGGCAATCGGTAAGGAAAAATTATTACTACGTGCTGAAATTTATTGTCACTTGTTACTATGGAAAACAATCCTTTGAGGGGTTTGTTCGAGGTATCTTCACCTTGACCGGAACCACAATTAGTTACCCCTCAACCTACTACACCTACTGAAAATATTGGTTATGAGATTCCTTCAGGTATGATAGAACAACTGCTAGCTAATCCTTATGTAGGAGATGGAACCGAACATCCTGATATGCACTTGATATATGTGGATGAAATTTGTGGATTATTTAAGCTTGCAGGTTTACCCAGAGATGAAGCTAAGAAGAAGGTTTTCCCTTTATATTTGAAGGGAAAAAGCATTGGCATGGTATAGGCTATCACTACAAAAAAAAAGACACATCCATGACATTTTGGGCCGAACGAATTTTTTTCCTGTCATGCTTATGACACTTCTATGACGATAATTGTGACAAAACCCGGTATCATCATAGATGTGGTGGGCTCCTACTTCTATGACAAAAAATCATGACAGAAAATGGGCTTTTCGTCCTGGGTGGGCTGGAGACACAGATACATGACATTCTTTGGGCTGTCCATGACATAAAAAACCATGGTAGAAGCGAGGGCGAGGAAAATATTGGGGAGTTCCCGGTTAAGGTGGGTGGTCGGGCCCGAGCGATGCACTATGGTTTGCGCGTTTCTCTTGTGTACGCGCGTGTGTGCGAGGTGTTGGCTAACTGAACCTGGAGAGATCGCACGTTACTGAACCTGAGCGATCGATCCCTTGGCTGTTAACTGAACCCGAGCGATTCACTCGCTGCTGACTGAACCCGAGCAATTCCTTCGATGTTGCTGCTAAATGAACATGAGCGATCGATCACTGTTGCTGCTTACTAAAGCTGATCGAGCCCCCGTGCGAGACGTAGCCAGCCGGTGTGGGGTTGCCTCTCGATGAACAGTGACCGTTGCTACCGTGTGCACGGTATGTAGAACGAGTCGAGACGTGGTGAGTCAAGCCGGTTGGTTGGCTTTGGATGAATAGTTCCTGGTGGGGGTTGGATGAACAGGACCCCGTGGTAGAAGGCCGTTGCCACTGGATGAACAGGACCCCGAGGAGGCCGCCTCACCCCAGCCGGTTGGGGGTGGATGAACAGGACCCCGTGGAGGGCTGGATGAACAGCAGACGGTGGAGGCTGGATGAACAGTAGCCGTGGATGAACAGTACCTCATGGAGGCTGGAGGAGGTCGACGATGGATGAACAATAACCCGTGGAGGCTGGAGTGAGGCGGTAAACAGTGGATGAACCGGACCCCGTTTTGACCGTAGGCACTCCAACAGAAGCCCGTTTCCTCCATTTTGCGGTACGCCACACCCCTCCCGATCAACAGGACCTCGTTTCGACCGTAGGCACTCGAACACAAGTCCATTTCCTTTGTTTTACGGTACACCAGACCCCTCCTGATGAACATGATACCATTTCGACCGTGACCGGTCAAACAGAAGGCCGTTTCCTCCGTTCTACGGTATGCCAGACCCCGTTTTGGCTGTTCCGTCCAAGCCGGTTGGCTCCGTTGAACAGGGCGCATTTCGACCCAGTTGGTTGCCTCCCAATGAACATTTTCTCCATTCTGACCCAGCTGGTTCACTGCCCGATGAACAGGACGCCGTTGCTACCGTCCGTTGCCTCTCCATGTACACAAGCCCCGTCCATCCGTATATATGCGCGAGTACGCGCTCGAGACCCCGCCCGTATGTATGTACGTGGCCATATTTTTTGCCTTGTGGCTATACGTACGTGTACAAGACTTAGACGGGACTGCGTGAACTGCTATGTTAGGTGCTCTACAATGACACGTGCTGCTACTTACTCGGCCATAGTTCATACTTGCAGAGATACCGATCGACCAGTATGTACGTACACGTTCATGACCAGACAGTCAACGCTACTTACGCTTTGACCGGGTGGGTCCCAACGGCCAGGGAGGATAAGGACGCACTTCCTAGCGTGCGAAGATATAGCTGGTCGGTCCCAGCTGTCAGGGGGAGGAATCGTTTTTATTTTGCGAGTAATAAGGAGGCACTTCCTTGTGTTCGAAGATGTAGGTGGTGGGTCCAGATGTTAGCCTCACCGCCTAAAGTCCTCTTCCAATGGTTGTACTTCGTTGACCATGTTGACCACGCCGCGTCAAGAGCACCAAGGCGGTGGATGATGGAGGCCTAGGAAGGGAACGACACGGAGCCAGGGAAGACGCGGCAGTGGATGCCCACACGGAGGGGAGTATGTGGGTTGACTGCTTTGGCTGCGGTGTGAGGCTGTCGTCGCTGGAGAATAACAGGAGGTGTGGGTGAGTATAGAGGAATGGCATGGCCAGTGGTGGCAGCACAACCGGACACGGGAGGTAGGAGCAGGCGGCACGGCCGGCGCTGGTTTGGGCGGCTGGAGCAAGAAGATCAGAGGTTGAAGAAACACGACGACCGTTGGATGGACATCGTACGGTCACTGCAGCTAGAATCATTTATATTGACTAAGTTGACAAAGCCCTTGGTATGCGTCAACTTAGTAGGCCCACAGGCCAGCCTCCGAAAAGGTGCACCCCAGATGTCAGGGGGAGGAATCATTTTTTGGGCGGCTGAAGCAAGAATATCCGAGATTGAAGAAGAAGCACACATCTGTTGGATGGACATCCAACGACCACTGCTGCTAGAACCGTGTGTTGACTATAAGTTGACAAAGCCTTGCATACGCGTCAACTTAGTAGGCCCACAAGTGTGTGGAAGAGAACATATAGCCCATTTGAGATTTGTAAGAATGCACAACACATTTTTGAATTCTCAACCCATTTTCTAGCTAGGACAACGATTAATAATTTCAACCAACCGCTCAAAACATAATTCAATAAAATTTCCCACATTTTGATGGGATTCGAAATTTTTATCCCGAAATTTCTAGTCAGATTAAATATAATTTCAAAATAAATTTGTATTACGTAAAAATCCAACGAAATATTGCGCCCGCAACAATAAAGGAAATTAAAAATTTCAAAATCCAAAAATAATATTTTTTAAAACTAATTACGTGTTTGGTGCATTTTTTATAGTTACTGCCTAGTTTTTATAATTACATCTCAATTTTTATTTCTTAAAGCCCATTTTCTTGTTAAGCCTAATACATCCCTCCTAGGAAAGATTTGCAGCCCAGCGGGGTGGAGAATAACAAGTTGACCTTGCCTGGGTATTCCTCAAAAAAAGTATAGCTTGGCTAGCCATTTTCAGCTTAAAAAAATTAATATCTGGGCTGAATATCTGGCCTGGGCTATACGGGCCACAACCCGTCCAGTTAATACACAGCTCTCCTCCGAAGAACAACAAAAACACCGGTCAAGAAAAACTCTGCAGTGCTCACACCTCAAAGACACAAATACTGCTCGAGCTGCTTGGTCCCAGCTATCGTCCGCTCCTTGTGCAATTCTCTCATTTATTGACTACATAGGTTGACAATGGTGTGGGACCGTGATGTCAGAAAATCAGGAGGAAGCAAAAAAATTATAGTTGTATATAATAAGGAGGCACTTGCATACGTGCGGCTATGGCCCTGGTGGGTCCCCACTATCATCCTCTCCAAGTAAAGTCATCTCACTACTAGGGAAAAGCCTAGCAGTAGCGCGGGTGGCCGCGCTACTGGTACGTCGCTATAGCTAATGCTTATCAGTAGCACGGTCTGACCCGCGCTACTGCTACCTAGGGATAGCAGCAGCATTGGTCTGCAACAATCGATGCTGCTAATAGCTGCAGCGCCCTTGAACAAAGAGCGCTACTGCTAAGAACTCGCTGCTACTAAAGCCATACCCCGCACTACTGTTATTAGTTTTTGAACTATTTTTTTCTGCTCCATATTTTGTGCTGCTGAATTTTGTTTAGGGCTTTATACAATAATCTCTAGCATATCATACACATACAAATGTAATCATAGTATATACATAGTGATACAAGGTGGTCTCTCGTCTTCATCTCAAAAATAGCGATACAAGTCTCGAATACTTGCAACTACATCGTCATCCATCTAAACAATGATATACACGAGAAGAGCTATCACTATGAGTGAGAGCGGAACTATGTAGTACATGAGGCGGCGGTTACGAGTCCTCTCTCGCGCTAGCGTGAACCTCAATTAACTAGCTTATGCTTCTTGTCTGCTTTTGAAGCCTTTATGGTTGGCACCTGAGACCACATCCAATTGCGCCTGACACTCAGGCCACTCGTCGTACACACTCGGAACCTTCCCTTTGTACACGACATAGCACCGCTTCTTCGCCATCAAGAATCTAGGTACCTGTTAGAGATGCATCTTCATCAAGAGAATGTACAATCATATGCAACAAAATATACTAGAGCAATACAAAAAAGAAAGGGTTAGCAACTAGATGCAACATATAGTACGCAAACTAATTAACTAGAGGTACGCAGGCCATCGTACCCAAACTAACAACGTAGCGTTATGCAAGTTCAGCAGGGACCGTGGACATCACAAAGTTTCATTGCTACAGAAAGTATACAAGTTCAACGACACATATCATCGTCATCGGCATCATAAATCACTAGAAGTTCCATCCTTCCATATCATCAAGGATGGACCCTAGCTTCTTGAACAGCGTGAGGTCATGACGTTGCATGCCTATGCAAGTTCGGACATCAGCTCGCGATATAGGGCCATGGTGGAACATCCCCTTCTCCTCGACAAATTTTGTCATGATGATCATCGCAATGTCCCTTTGGATGCGAAAGAAGTCATCTCTAAGTTTATAATCTGCTTCTCCATGAGATTCTACCGACTTGTGGATATGATCATCATTTCTGCTTGTCATGCAAAGCTTTTGGTGATCCGTGCTGAACTCAATCATGAGATGGAGGAGGTACAATCCATCTTTCCTGATTGGTTTTGGGACATGGATGCAACAGAAGTTAGTTTTATGTGACAAACCCAAGTTCTTGTTCCTTTGTTTCCTGATCTGCAGGTGGCCACCCCTAATGCTAAAGCCTTGGAGAGCATCATCTAGAATATTCATTATGTGGGTGTAGTCCTTCTTCTCATAGTTTCTGGTAGGGTCAAAATACACGGCGTGGGAGACTCGCGGGTAAAGAATGATAAGGACGACACGACCGTTGCTGCAGGGAAAAAGACACCTCAAATTATTCTCCATATGAGCGAGAAGGAATGATTAAAATGTACGAAAGAGTTGTCCGGAACTGACTTACTTTGGATGATAAGGCAGGAGGACAATTTCGTGGTCCTTATTCTGTACCATGAAGTTTTGGAGGTACTCCCTAGCAGTTTCACGCTCAAAGTTGCCGAGACTCAAGAAGGACTCCTGCATGTAGTACGGATCCGCCACACAGATTTGCGAGACTTCTTCTCTCTTCATGATGGATCTCATATGTAGCGCAAAAAGGCGGACGATTGTAAAATCGAGTCACCTTATCAGAAACATCTCGAAGATATGGTCAAACTGCAGGAAGAACACCTCCGTGGGCCGTGTGTCGACGTAGCACTTCCCCTCAGGCACATGAGCCGCGTATGTCAGATATCCTAGATCCTTCGAGGCTAGTAGGCTTTTCTCAGTCGACAACACATGGTCGTGCAGTCTCCTGAGATCCCCCGATAGTGCCTCCAGCGGTTTCGGCTATAGCATCGGCTCGCCTGTGACATGGAACATGGCCGCACCTTTTACGGGTACACGCTCTTCAAAATCCACCGTCTGGCTGCTATGTGCTCTGACTTGTTTGTAGGCAGCTGAGCCTATCTTCCCCGGTCTCTTCCTCTCCTTTTTCTTGGGCACACCTTCCAGACCCTTCCTTAACCCCTGCCCCAGTGTTGTCGGGCTAAGCACTATACGACCCCCGGCTAGTTGAGCCTGTGTTGAGGCGGCATCTTCAGGCGTGTCCTGTGAGGATTTCATGAAGGGAGACTTCTTGCAATCCCTGCTTGGACGCTCCTGCCCGGGCAGATCATCCATATCCTCATCAGCATGCTGATAGCCCGATTCGTCATATGGCTGACTCATCACATCTAAGTCACCCTCATAGGCGCCTGTATTGAGGAAACCCATTGGGTCCCCCTTCTCCTCCATCTCATCATCCATTCTTTGTTCTATGGGGCCGATTACATCAGCCACTATTGGACCCCCTTCATCATGTCGTCCGCCGCTCTCACCCGACACTACAGGAGCTGGTAATTGCGTAGGCGGGGTGGTGGTCTCCATACATGCTTGATGATGTGTGGTTATTGGTGTGATCTTGGCCGGCTCCAGGCGAAGAAGATTCTTCGGCCATAGCAGCACCCAACCCTCGCAGCTTCCAATCCGCAGCGGGGTCTCGTCGTCCTCTCCCCCTAGCCGTAATGGAGGAGGCAAATCCTCGTGCCCCGATTTCACACTCGACAAGGAAACCCTGAAGTGCCCAGCAGGTATCGGCTAGCTGTGGAACGTGAGTTCCAATGGCTTCATTATAACCCCTTTCCCACGTCCACCTTTTAGCCTTTGATCAAGTAGAGTATGGTGCACGGGGTTTTGTCGGCCTGCAAACACATGCCTGTGGCGTAAAACATCCGAAAGGCAACGAAAATGGAATAATCTAGATATGTATGTTGCTGCGACATGTAATTACCGTGAGGGCATCGAGCTCAGCCAAAGACAAAGGACCGCCTAGTGCGCCAGAGACTGAGGACGGGCTGCTATGAGCGGGTGCGGGTATGGGTGTGAGAGCAGACCCGGTTGCGTGAGCAGGTGATGGTGCAGTGGTGTTGTTCACGGAGTTGCTTGCGATGAAACTGGGCATGGGAAAATCATGTACCATCTTGTCTAGATTTTCCTTCGTCTAGATGATGATAGCCAGGACCAAGTTAGTAGCGAAATCATTTCTACAGGCAGTTATAGCTGCATTGACTTCCTGCTGTAGAAACTCATTTTTCTCCTCGGCTGTTTTTTCGCATCCTCAGCTGCTTTTTTCTCGAACGCAAGCTTCACCTTCTTGTCGATGTCCGCCTGACTGAACTTCTTTTTCTGCTTCTTGGCCTCTGGGCCCTCGTTGTAAAACACCTTTCACGTGGCGCCATCTCCGGCGCCGTGCACACGTCCATATTGCGGCCGCTGGCCCAAAGGGAGTCCCTTAAGTTCGTTCAAGGCCCGGTTGAGAGGGGTGTCCCACTTGGGCCTCATCAGAGAAGTAGGGTTTTCGGCTGCAAGCTGGTGTTGCTTCTCCTATAGAAGGAACGTGAATCTTTTACGAATGTGTAGTCGACTTGATCTAGGGCTAAATGTAAGGTGGTAAAAGAATAATTACCAGTATTCTAATCAATCTCCTCGTGATCTGGTCCGTGTGAAAAACCTTCTTTTCCTTGTCCCACTTGTAGCGGGCCCTAATGAAGTCATGCTCCAAGGGGTTCGTGAACTTCACAAAGGGGTCTGGGAGACCCGCGGCTTCACGTTCTGCATCCTCCTTATCCCATATGGGCCTTTTACTGAGGTAGCCACGGCTTCCAAGGCGATGCTTCCCTGTGTTCCTTGGCTGAATGCTGCTGCCTCTTGAGCACTGTGTTGGTTTTCCCTTGAAGAGGAAAGGGTGATGCAGCAAAGTAGCGTAAGTATTTCCCTCAGTTTTTGAGAACCAAGGTATCAATCCAGTAGGAGGCTCCTCACAAGTCCCTCATACCTACACAAACAAACAAGAACCTTGCAACCAACGCGATAAAGGGGCTGTCAATCCCTTCACGTCCACTTGCGAAAATAAGATCTGATAGAGATAATAAGATAAGATAAATATTTTTGGTATTTTTATGATATAGATTGAAAAGTAAAGATTGCAAAATAAAGTAGATTGGAAACTTATATGATGGAAGATAGACTCGGGGGCCATAGGTATCACTAGTGGCTTCTCTCAAGATAGCATAAGTATTACGGTGGGTGAACAAATTACTGTCGAGCAATTGATAGGAAAGTGCATAGTTATGAGATTATCTAGGCATGATCATGTATATAGGCATCACGTCTGCAACAAGTAGACCGACTCCTACCTGCATCTACTACTATTACTCCACACATCGACCGCTATCCAGCATGCATCTAGAGTATTAAGTTCATAAGAACAGAGTAATACATTAGGTAAGATGACATGATGTAGAGGGATAAACTCAAGCAATATGCTATAAACCCCATCTTTTTATCCTCGATGTCAACAATACAATACATGCCTTGCTACCCCTGCTGTCACTAGGAAAGGACACCGCAAGATTGAACCCAAAGCTAAGCACTTCTCCCATTGCAAGAAAGATCAATCTAGTAGGCCAAACCAAACTGATAATTCGAAGAGACTTGCAAAGATAACAAATCATACATAAAAGAATTCAGAGGAGATTCAAATATTTCTCATAGATAAACTTGATCATAAACCCACAATTCATCGGATCTCGACAAACACACCGCAAAAAGAGTTACATTGAATAGATCTCCAAGAAGATCGAGGAGAACATTGTATTGAGATTCAGAGAGAGAGAGAGAGAAGAAGCCATCTAGCTAATAACTATGGACCCGAAGGTCTGTGGTAAACTACTCACAACTCATCGGAGAGGCCTTAGGCGATGATGTAGAAGCCCTCCGTGATCGATTCCCCCTCCGGCGGAGCGCTGGAAAAGGCTCCAAGATGGGATCTCACAGGTACATAAGGTTACGGCGGTGGAAATAGGGTTTCGTGGTGCTCCTCGATGTTTTCAAGGTATGGAGGTATATATAGGAGGAAGAAGTAGGTCGGTGGAGCCACGAGGGGCCCACGAGGGTGGGGGGCGCGCCTTGCACCCTCGTGGCCGCCTCAGCTGCTTCTTGACGTCCACTCCAAGTCTTTTGGATTGCGTTTGTTTCAAAAAGATTGCTCCCGAAGGTTTCATTCCATTTGGACTCCGTTCGATATTCCTTTTCTTCGAAACACTGAAATAGGCACAAAAAAACAACAATTTGGGCTGGGCCTCCGGTTAGTAGGTTAGTCCCAAAAATGATATAAAAGTGTAAGGTAAAACCCATAAACATCCAAAACGGGCAATATAATAGCATGGAACAATAAAAAATTATAGATACGTTGGAGACGTATCAAAGGCTCTTGAATTTTGCAGCCTTGGCTGCCTTAGTAGCGCAAGTGTCCTTGAAATTTTCGAACTCCTCTTCCGGAAGTGTCAGATTTTCCTCCAGAATCTTGGACAGGGGTTCCTCAGCCTCAACAGCTCGTTTCACTCTCCCTTTCCAGGAGGCCAAATCATTGCTGAACATGCCCATGGCGTGATTGTTAATCTTTTTCATCTTCGGATCATCCCACGGTTGTTCTATGCTATCATCCCGGTCAGGGAACTTGAATCTCTTGTGCAACTTCGTGAGGAGCAACTGCCTCAAATGTTCTTTACTCCTTAATTCATCATCATTGATGCTCGCGCATTCTCGTAGGGTGCATCCTACTTGGTTCCCATATCCCTTGTGAGGTTCTTCCGGCTCTAATGGCTCAAACTTGCCAGGTGCCATCTTTGTGATCACCAGTCATCCAATGCCGAGTTTGTTAGGTTTTCGTATCCTCTGCTTCTTCTGCTTCTTCTTTTCGATAGTGGCATCGGCGCCGGTACCTTCTCCGTCGGTATCTTCCCCGTCGGTACCTTCCCCACCGGTCTCGGCGCCAGCACCGTCGTTGTCGATGTCAGCGTCAGTACCATCATCGAGGACGGCCTGCAAACCTTGTCTGTGCTTAGCAGACAAAAAGTCGAGGTACTGTTGTTCACCATCATAATCCATCTTATCTCCATCTTGGTCAGAAGGCCCTGTTTCTTCGTTGTTCGACATGTTTCCTATGATTAAGTCTCCTCGTTTAATTCTAAAACTATATTAAAAAAAGAGAAATGACATAAAAAAGATCTATGTTTGCCGGAATGTCGTTTCCTAGCAACTCCCGGCACTCGATATGCCTACTTTCAGCACAAGTCATGCCAAAAATCACGGAAAATTTCGGCATGACCTTTGCTAAAAAGTGGACATATCGAGCGCCTAAAATTCACCGAAACGGAAATGAATCAACATTCTGGCGAAACATAGGCCACTCGGATCATTTACCCTGCACATAATCATCATTTTCCAAATATGACATGTCCAAAACATCACATGTCCAAATGACATGTCCAAATTCCAAATATGACATGTCCAAATCACATGTCCACATATCACATGTCCACTTCAAATTTGCAAATAAAAGGAAGAAAAATATAGAACTTGAAGAAAAATGCAAGAAGTCATTTTTCTTCACAATATTTGAAACTAAATTCAGCCTACCTAAATTTGAAACTAAAAATAGCAACAATTGCTTTAAGAATTTTTTTTAAATAGCAACAGTTGCTTCAACTAATCTATCCACTTCAAATTCCGTTTTTTAATAGCAACAATTTCTTTAACTAAAAAAATTAAATAGCAACAGTTGCTTTAACTAATCTGTCCACTTCAAATTCTGTTTTCTTAAATAGCAACAATAGCTTTAACTAATCTGTCCTAGGTTTCATACTAATTCTAATTAACTAACTAGCACTATAAAATTTAAATAACAACATTTGCTTTAACTAAAAAATGCAAGAAACCTATATAATCAATTCTGTTTTTTCTTACACTAAATAATAGCCTAGGGTTCATACTATTTCATACTAACTAGCACTAAATAGCAGAGAAGAGGGGAGGGGAGAGGGCTTACAGAGGGCAGAGAGAGAGATGGGGTCGGGGAGACGGCGCGGCACCGAGGCGAGGCAGGGTCGGGGGAGACGGCACGACACCGAGGGTGCCGGGGTCGGGGAGACGGGGTCGAGCATCAGGGTCAGGGGCGAGCGCAGGGGCCCGGCGAGGGCAGGGCTCCAGCGACGACACGGGGGAAGAGAGAGTGGGGATTTAGGGGGAAGCAGAGGCGGGAAGAAGCAAAGTGAGTGAGGATTTTGGGGGTTAAGTCGAGGTAGCAGTAGCGGGTCCCGAACAAACGTGCTATAGCTAAGTTAGCTATAGTGCTTTTATTCATAAAGCACTACTGCTATTACAGGTAGCTATAGCATTTTAATACAGAAAGCACTACTGCTACCTTGACTAGCTATAGCTCTTTTTCAGAAGAGCGCTACTGCTATAACCAGTACCTGTAGCAATTTTCCTATTTGTTTATTCTATTTTCTTTTCCTTTATTTTCTCTCCCTTTTCTTTTCTTTTCTTTTCCTTTTTTCCAAGAGCAGTGAACGAAGGGAAGGTGATACAATGTATAACTAAGGCGATATATATTTCATCATTTGATGGTTAAGTATGTATACAAAATAGGAACAAGCATTGTCGTTTGCTTGTTCGTCGATGCTCATTGAGGAGACGGAGGTTGCAGCATAGGTCCTCCTGCGCTGGTAGCTCTTCCGCCATTAGGGTGTCAAAGTGCGGCTGCACCTGCTCTATGGTGAACACGGCATGAACCAATTTAGACAGTGGTGCCGGCTCTTGGTAGGAAGCTATGTCCATCGTCTGATGATCGTCGCTCAACTCGGCGAGATTGCTGGCGAGCCAGCATGTCCGGCTGCTAGACCGACCCGCTGCCAAGCACGAGTCTGACCGCCCTGGCCCACCTACACAACCTCCCTCGCCCGCACGCTCTTTTCGCCCAAAACGGTCAGCGCCGTCCGCGCCGCTTCCCGGTGCAGGTGATTGCTCCGCGTTCAAACGACACAAGTGCCGTCCGTTTGTCCGTTTGCCGCCCCAATTAATGATACGCGGTTGCCAAGGCGGCTACTCCGTTGCCACCCGTCCGTCCCTCCTCCGCCCACCATTGCTATATAAACTGTTGCGCCGGCCATAGCCGCAGTCATCCGCCTCTGTTCCCTTTCTCCTGTCCACACCACTACTGCCCACCATAGTTTCCTCGTGCTCCAGCGCTCTTTGGGATGGGCGGACGACGGACCACAAGGAGATGGCAGCCATTGCTACCGACTGGCTGGCCGGCAGGCAGCCGGAGGACAACAACGTCCCAATGGAGATCATGGTAGTCGACGATCCGGCGCCATCCTCGCTGGTGCATTGCACCATGACCATCGGCGAGGCCCATGCCCAATACATGGACACGGTGAGGCAGAAGCGTCAGGAGTAGTTCTGGGAGGCGCAGGACAACGCTGCCTACAACCACCACCTCCTCCAAGAGCACCTGCAGGCGTTGGAGTAGATCAACGCGGAGCAGGCGGAGCAGGAGGCGCTGCTCGACTCGTACCGCTCCGCCTGTGAGAGCCGCCTAGCGCGCTGGCGGTACCGCATGCGGGTGGTGTAGGTTGCGGCCGCCTACAAAGAGGGCGATGAAGCGGGCGATGCACTGTTTGGTGAGATCGAGGATGAGACAGAGGACAATGCCGGCTCCACCGAGTCCCCGCTCTGCTGGCGTCAATGAGGCCCTACTCCGATGGGGCCTCGCCGCGCCAACAACGAGGCAGAGGACACCGCCAGCTCCGCCGATGCCCCTCCCTGCCGGCACCGAGGGGCAAGATTTTCTCTGCTCCGCAGAGGCGCCGCCCCACTGGCAAGGAGACATAGGACATCGCTGGCTCCATCGAGGCCCCGCCTCGCTGCCAACGAGGCTGCACCACGCAGAAAACGAGGAAGAGTAGAACACGGTAGGTCGCCGCCGCTCAGGTCCAAGTAAGGCCACCGTTGCTACCCTCTGGTTGAAGCCAAGCTAGGTGGGTTGACCATTGATGGCCGATTAGTTTCTTGGCGGCGACGTGGAGTCGGAGAGCTATGTTGGAGAAGGGCGTTGCTTCAGTTATTTAACTGTAGGTGTAGTTACGTCACTGACATGTGGGCCCAACATGCATCTGGGCCACATGTCAGTTACGCAACTGCACGTGCAGTTAAGTCACTGAAGCTTAGTCCGCTGGAGAAGAAGCTTCTGTTCAGCTCAGCCGGACACGGGTGGGTAGCTTCGGTTAATTAATCATACCTCCAGCGCACCCCTTTTTAGTTGAAGAATGTATGAAATGTAATGAAATCCGGCTTGTTTATATGAAATCCGACCGTGTATAAATGAATTTAGTTCGATTAGTTTGAATTCTTGTATCACTGGCATTGGATGAACATGCAAAATAATACGTACTACTCCCTCTGTCTAGGTGTGTAAGTCACCTTACGAAAACCAAATAATCCCAAAACACTTAGGCACAATACATTAACTCGCTCCTCGTTTCTTGTTTCGTGACATAGCAACCAATAAGAGATGTGGGTCGTACATGCTTTCAATGACTTGAGACTACCTAAAATGACATGCGGTGGTTAGTTCATTGCATGTAATGCTATTAATTAGCAAAAAGACATTAAGTCTTCTCGTTTTACCCTCCACCTTGGTCGCGGTGCACAACCTAAGATGACTTATACACCTAGACAGAGGGAGTAGCATTATTCCCAGGCTGATCACCTCATTTGCAGCAGTTTCAGATGTACTCCCTCCGGTCCTTTTTAGTCTGCATATAAGTTCTGTTTGAAGTCAAAGTATCTCTACTTTGACCAATCTTATAGAAAAAGTATGAACATTCATAATGTAAAATCAACTGACTTGAAAGAAATCTAATATGCGAAGTAAAAAGGAACAAAGGGAGTACAAAGAGTTTGAGCAGCTTTTTAGCATTCCTGTACATTGCAATCAAACAGATAGGCCTGACAATTCATAGAGAACGTTCAAAACAATCGATGATTATGCATCTCAGTGATTCACATGTCAGAGCCAATATTTACTTCACAACTAAAGAATAAAGAAAAATCGATCGATGCTACTGACAGCAAAGGGCGTCCAATTCGAAAATATCAAACCCATGTCTTCTTGCCTCAGTGAGCAAAATTTGACAAGGTTGTCCCATTCCAAAATGTTAAATGCGTGTTGTTTTGCATACATCAATGAGCAAACTTTAACAAGGTTTTCCCATTCCAAAATATCAAATGCCTACGATTGTGGAATGGGCAGGGTTTGCCATCAGTTCGGACATTGACATGGCACCTCGTGCTAAATAAACCAACTGTTCTTTTTGTGCAGTTCCACCAAAATCAACCAAATTCGCGTGTAGCTTGTATGATTTCGCCTTTATATGTTGCAACGCCTTCAACATATCGGCACCTCCTTTCTTGTGGTGGAAATGAATGATTCCCATTGAAATCAAGCTGAGCACCCCCGTTTGCATAAATACAAAAAAATTATTAGTTAAGCAAACTGTATTTTGAATTTACAGTTTAAATAGGCACCTACATGGTCCATGTAGAGCACACTTTTAAAAAAATGGAACTCATCGGAAAGAATCATAGAACAACATTGTACTTGCGCATCATAGCAAAAAAGATGGAAATCTGTGAGTCCCTCTGAGTTAAAGTTCGTTTGGTCTTGTGGGGAGTAATGTAACCATCCTTCAACTGCTCCTTCTAATGAGAAGATAGACTGGGCTTCATCAACCTGGCAAATTGGAACTAATCACTTCACATACTCCATATTCTTCTTCAGAGGAGGATGATCCTGTTGTGCAAAGACAAGAGAACAGCTGAATGCTAGCCTCTGTTTGCTCGAAAAAAAGGGAAAGGAAATACTTAAAACAACCATTACATTAACAAAGGGAGTAACTGATGAAATGTATAGTTGCGAAGAGATGCATCTCCTCATTATCCTCACAGGAAATGATATGATACCAAACACAACAGCCCAACTTGAACTGTATTATTACTTAATTTTATTAGTGGCTATAACGGTGGCAAACCGGTGGATCAATTTATTAGCAGCCTTAGATTAACAAGCGAAACAATACCACTTTCTCATGAGAGTAGCTAAACAGTAGCACAACACCAATAGAGATGACAAAGCTCAATCATATGGATGAAATCCGTGGGCCGGTACCAACCTTTATTAGGAGGCATATTGTGTAGAGCTAGCAGATGAACTGATGAAGCACTTCTCCAGAACCACCCATTATTATCTACTGTGGTTGCCAAGCTTACTATACACTCCTCGATTAGTTTAATGTTGCCAACATCTTCTTCTACAATTCCACTAAAATATATGTTATCTTCAAACAAGATCCCTGTTTGCACAAGTAGAGATAATTACATATTACATTAGGAGTGGCATCAACTCATAGTGGCAAAACAATTGCTCGTTCCATCCATAGCAATAAATTAAGATGCAAAACTATATCATTACTTGTGTCATCACAGTTCCAGTGCTTCATTACAGCACCATGAGTTGATTTTTGTTCTTCTTCCGCTTGTTCTTCCCCTTCATCACTTGGTTCAATAACAGACAAGCTTCACCTTCAATGTAAGATTTGGCATGTCAATTAGGGAGCACAAGTATAGCACTAAACAACTCCATTAATTTTCTGATGAAATTGGCAAAATACATGCCAACAGTTGTGAAATATCCTTATCTTACCTCAATGGGATATTACGGTGCACATACAGATTGGAAGTCTTGTCTCCATTTGTGCAGTTCACTAAAATCAAGCAACATTACCGTATAAGTAGCACAACATATGAAAGCACACTGAACAGTCAAGTGAAAGAAGGCTAGTACTGACCTCCCATGACGCGGAATTCAAACAACTCACAAGAAGAAGATTTGAAACAAATTTGCAAACACGGATAGGAAGTCACATCTCCTCTTGTGCAGTTCCACTAAGATCAAGAAATAAAGCAATGTTGTCGGTGTGATATTTTGGTTGAACTACACAAAACACTCTTAAAACAAAAGTGTTTTGTGCAGTGCAACAAAAGGTCACAATAGCAATGAGGTGAAGTAGATAGCCCTGTTTACACAGAGGTGCAAAGGAAACAACTAGTGGTCAATAACGGTGGATGACACAGAAGCCAACAAAAAGAAGCATGTAACTTATCTAAATGGGAAAGAAAGTAAGACAGTAGCATTTCTCAAACGGTGGCATTGATTCATATTAACAGAGAGATTATATTAACAATAAAATTCGTGAAAGATGTAATTTGCTTTAACTGTGGCATTGCTTCAACTTTCTACCGGCATTATTAGAGGGTGTTTGTTTACAAGGACTTTTTGGTGTAGGGACTAAAAAAGTCCCTTTTGGTCCCATCTAAACCAAGCAGGAGGGACTTTTAGGGGCTAAAAGTGGGCATTTGGGACTAAAGAAAGAAGACCCTGAGGGAGAGTCTTTATGAGACTTTTTCCAATAGTTGCCCCTCCCCCGCATTGCACCTTATCTCTATTAGTTCATTACTAGGGGCAACATGGTATTTTAGCATGTCATTTAATAACCTCTAGTCCATGTTTAGTCCCTGGAACCAAGCAGGTAGGGACTAGGAACTTTTTAGTTGGGACTAAAAAAAGTCCTAGGACTTTTTAACCAAACAGGGCCTTAGATTAACAACAACTAAAGAGTTGCACGAGACAGTGGACGCACCAGCACCATGTGCATCTACTGATGTATAAAGGGGTGATGCACAGTCTGTTGCAACAAAGAACAACCAACCAAGGAGCATATTTGTGTTGGTCCCAGTTTTGTTATCTTTAGACACCTTTCCCTATGTGAGGGCAGCAAATCTAGTCCTGCTCAAACTCTACAGCCTTGTCCCCCAAAACAAAAAGATCAGTTCATTACAGATGTGCGTACTGCATTTTTCATTGTTTTCCCTTTTCAACCAACGTAGGTGCTGGATAGCCAGTCTGTACTACTTTTCCCCCTTCCTTCCCTCTTTGAACCACGTCTTAGATTCATGCTATACAACTTTCTCCACTACTTTCCGCACTTCCTTTCCTCTTTGAACCATGTCTTAGATTCATGCTATACAACTTTCCCCACTACTTTCCTATTTGATCCAACACCTAGATTCGAGTGCAGAAGCAGAAAAAGCCCACATGCAGCTAGAGCAATGCATGTGGAATAAGTAAATTATACCTCAAGGTTCTCAGGGTGTGGCTTAGTGGGCGGCCGGAGGCCGATCTGTCCACACTATGTACGGCAGCAAGGAAGAAGGGGTCAGAGGCCCTCCCGCGCCGCTACTGGGTGAAAGAGAACAGATCCACCGGTAGTGGATTCCCTCCCTCGCTGACGGCGACAGCGTTAAGCCTCCTTCCCTTCCCGGCGGACGGATCCTACCGACTCTTTGACCAGCAGTGAGGAGAAAGGGAGAGAGAGAGAGAGAGAGAGAGAGAGAGGCCAACAAAGTCTTGCTTAGATCTGGAGAGGGTAAGAGAGAGTGAAGAGAGCAACTACAAGCGTTGAGGCTCCAGCGTGTATATATAGTGGAGATAGAGTGTGAAGAGTGCAAACCCTAGAAAACAAGCGCCGAGGCTGCAGCGTATATAGATGGAGTGGTTTTCTTTTTCTCTCCATAAAATTCGTTTTAAATTGTGCACGAAACGGAACTCTTTATTTAACGTAGTGAATAAAAATACTAGGGGCAATGCTAATATGTGAAGAAAATTTAACGCTGGAAGGAGTCAACTTGCAACTAATGCTGCACGCCTCCCGGTCATGCTTACTAATGTTCACGTGTGATACACGACCCTCCGAAGTGAACAACAACTGAACCACACACGATCAAAATACCAGAAAGGTGGGCTGCACCATCCTCCAATTTTAAATATTTTGGGCACTTGTATTCGACCTAAGTCAGTGTGTCATCGTATGTACTAAGGGTTACATCGGGTGCTAAGAAACTAGGGCGTATTGAGAGTAATTTCCATGGCGTTTATTTGTAGGGTCACTTGCAAATTGTGAAACTCTATTCTCCTCTTATTTAGTGGATGAGGCAAATCTTTTGTCTCCGTTTTAGAAAAATAAACGAGAAATTCAATTTTAATTGTACACTTTGCTCTCTTCCAATAATTTTGGGCACTTGTATTCGACCTAAGTCAGTGTGCCACCATATCTCATACTACTCCCTCCGTCTAGGTGTAAGTCATGTTAGAAGGTGCATCGGGACCAAGGTGCAAGTAGATTGGAGGAGAAGGAGAAACTTGACCGGTCCTTCCTCCAATCAAAGCCCCGATTTCTGTCCCTGAACGCAACAATTAATCACAACAATTAAGAGATGCCGTTTTAGCTACCATGCAGGGCCACGTATTAACTCGGATGCAAGCCGACTTTGATTTCTTGACTGATCAACACTTAGTTGGGCTCCATGCATTGGGTTTTCGGGGGAGATAACAAGGCAGAGTAAGTGACAACACTCGCTAGCAACGAGGCTAGGAGGGGATTGACATGCGAAGTTAATGGACGATGCCTAAACATTTTGGGAATATCTGATTTTCGTAAGATGACTTAGCACCTAGACGAAGGGAGTACTACTCCTCAGTCCAGGTTTGATGGAATATTCGTCACCTCTTCTCTTCTTGTACGTACTCCATTTGTATCTCACTTCCTGTGGCTTCACACTCACATGATATTCTATGAACCTGTGTGTGTGTGTGTGTGCGCGCGCATGTGTGTATGTGTTTAACAATGTGTGTGTGTGTTAGAGAGAGCGCCACATCGACCTGCTCCTACAGAGAGATGGTGTGTAGTGTACGATTTAGCCGCGAGAGTCGGTGCATCCTCTCGTTTCCGGGCGTCCGCTCGGGATAGCTTCCACAGTCGCTTCTGACCAGCATGGCCCACCCAAAGCCCTCCATCGCTCGTGCGCGCTTCCCGCCCGAAACGGTCAACGCCGCTCCAAAGAATCGGTGCCGCATTCATGCCCGTGCAGAGCGGACGTGACCTCTCACTAGCGCCTGCTTTGAAGGGAGAAGCAAATTCAAGAGTGATGGTTGCTTCGTCCGTCCAACTTACTGCTGGGTCTATGTGATTTGACGGCTCATTGGTCATTATTATTGAGGTGGTACGACTGCTAGATGTCCCACGTCTCGGCAAAAGGAGGTACTAGATTACAATTTTCTCTATTCTTACAACGGAGGAGTGCGAAAGCAGTGAAAACATGCAGGCTCACTGATTACATGGCCCACCTCACACTATCACCATATTGTCTGGACACCGTGCGACACCTAACTCTTTACATAGTAGTATAGTATGTAGTACGTACTGTAATTTTTCAGCGAGATAAATTTGTACAATGCTATGAAGCTTCCAGCTTCTGTTTGTATCTTGCGTCCAAGGTTGCCCCGTTGCAACATTTCATCAAATACAAAGGAGACTAACATGCATGCTACTGCATCTCAATGATTGACAGATCATAGCCAATATGTACTCCCTCCGTTCCAAAATGTCTCAACTTTATGCAAACTTTAGTACAAAGTTGTACAACTTCTAAAGTTGGAACAGAGACAACTAAAGAAAAAAAATGATTGTCGGTGTACAAAAGTAGGGGCTCTCCTTTCGACCCCTTTACTTGTGCATGGGCAGTCAGAGCCACCCGCCACGGCCACGCATAACAGGGCAGGAAAGGGAAGCCAGAGAGAAGCCGAAGGCACAAAGACAAGCAAAGCAATGACAAGGACCAAGACCACAAAGATCAGATGGACGAAGCAGGTCTTCCCCGGCAAGGACCCTGGCCGGGGCAGCCTCAGCGGCCCCGGAAAGACCCTTGCCGGGGCGGCTCTCCCCCACCAGCCGAGCGAGCCACCTTTGAGCCCACCAACGCTAAATGAACGCGTTGGGACAGGGCTCGGGAGGTACCCCGTGGTGGCATGCAGATCTTTGTGAAGACAAAGAATAGTCAAGATCAAATGAGGATAGGAAGGCAACCATCCTCACCGAAGAAACCCACAAGACCCCCGGCAAGGGTCTTGCCGGGTGGCCCAGCAAGGGTCTTGCCGAGGACGCCTCGCCAAGCACGCCAGCAGGGCCACTGCCAGGCCTGCGCCAGCCAAGTCTCCACCGTTTTCGCATGCAGCTGCCAACCCAACCAGCTGGGCAGGCACCTGCGTGGCAACATGCAGCCCTTCGTGGAGGCTCCACCACCGTGCCACCTCAGCGGCCTGCCTGCCTACATGGCACCGCATGCATCGCTGGCCAGGGAGCGTGTCGAAGCAAGGAGGAGCGGTGACGAATGGGACGGGCCTCGCTCCCGCCCCCGATAAAGTGAAGGGACACCTAAGCCTCGCATTCAATGCGCTTTGTCCTGTAATACCAACGATAAGCTCATAGCGCTTTAGCACTTTCCACCTCCTATGTGCCACTGTGGTAGCCCCTTTCACCTATAAAAGGAGGCCCATAGCGCACGGGAGAAGGATTCGGCTCTTTCGAACCTAGTAGCACCCAGAGCTAGCTCAAGAGCTCAAGAACACTAAATACATCCACCAAAGCAGGATCGTAGGGTTTTATGCATCTTTGCGGCCCAAACATGGTAAATCCCCTTTGTGTTGTCTACTAGTCCTGCTCTTCTCACGATCCCCGCGCCCCGCAACCGTAGAAGGGATTCCAGTGATCCCATAGGTGTCGTTTCCCACCGACATCTTTGGCGCACCAGGTAGGGGGCGCAATTGTGAGAATCCGGTCTAGCAGTTGACCTAGATGTTCTTCATCCCCACGGCTCCTGTGGAGAGGGCAGCAAAGAAGGCGGCGCTGCCCGTTGGCGCGAAGGACGCCGAGGCGGCGACAAGAGAGCTAAGTCATGCTGAATTTTAAGTTTTTCTCCTTAAATATAAGGTTATTATCCTCGATGGTTCAACCTATGTATGGAGAGCCTGTACGCAGAGGGGCCCTCCTGCGATCGGCAACGCCCTTGTTCTGTTTCGAGTCCGCTCAACATTTCAAGCGGCCGCGTCAAGAGCGGTAGGCTAGCCTTTCACCATCGGCAACGCTCTCGGTTCTGACTCAAGTCAAGCTCGACAGATCGAGCGGCCGCGCCAAGGGCGGTAAGGTGCTTTGTCTGGCAACAAGCACACCCGACAGGCTAATGAGGATCCGTCTTCAAAGCGCCGCCCTGGGTTTATGTGCCGGCAAGCTTACCCGGTCGACGTGGGGTGAACATACAAAGGAAAATCGAACAGGAAAATAACATGCATAGTTTCAGGGGCACTGCAAAGTTATATTACACAAATTGCCGCCGCGGTTCTAACTAATGATAGCATTGTCTTGGTCATGAACCTGCAGTGGCGACGAAGAAAGGGGTGCCTAGTCTCGGCGCTGGCCCTCCAACCTCTTGATTTTGTCCATGCGGCTGAGGATGGGCTGGATACACTCTTTGAGCTCCGCGATGTCGACATCCTCCGGCAAGCTCTTCAGCACAACTTCGAAATCGAGGTCTCGGTGCCAGTGCGCAATCTTGGTGAGCACCCTGGTCATGGTCCCCCGACAGAGTATCCGGGATTCCTCGGCCAGGGAGGCCGCCCGGTTGGAATGAAGCCGCCCCAGGGCGCCGACGACCTTCTCAAAGTATATGGTTAGGTTGGCATTCGGGCTCAGGCTCATTTCTGGGGCGTACCTCATCTCCAGCATCCCCATAATGGCCAGCTGATCGGCGGTCGAGTTTGCGACAACGGCAAGGCGCTCGAGCCAATGTTTATTGCCCGCCTCGTTGTCCTTGAGGTTGGTGGTCTCGTTCATCAGCAACTGCTTCTCCGTCTCCAGCTCCTTGGTCAGGATCCCCTTCCAGGTTCTGGCCTCCGACAGCATCTCCTCGAGCTCCCCTAGCTTCAGCTTGAGGTCTTTCATGGAGATGTTGGCTTCAGAGAGTTCTCCAGCCTTGCTGATGACCTCGCCCTGCGCCACCGTCAGGGCGCTGTTGAGCGTGTCCCTCTCCTGGGCCAGCTTTAGAGCCTGCCCCTCCAGCTCCTCCACCCTGCCGGCGTAGGCCTGAGCCTGGGCGTTGAGTGCTTCCTGATGCCTCTGCTCCAGCTCTTGGGTCTGCTGTAGGACGAGTTTGTCCACCTCTTCATCCTTGCCATGGAGCATGGTGGCAAGCTTCTCCTCGCACTCGGCAAGGTCCTCTTCTTGGGTCTTCAGTGCGGCCTCGTGCTGGGTCCGGGCGGCTTCGGCTTCGTCGGCCAACTTCTTCGCCTTCTCCTGGGCCTTCTTGATGTCGGCCAGTTTCAGGGCGAGCTCCACCTCGCGGTTGGCTAGCTCACCCTGGGCGGCCTTCAGTTCGTCATGGGCCTGGCGGAACCAGTCCTATGCCTCGGCGACGCGCCCTCCAAAGTCCGCCTCCGCCTTCTCCACCAACGCCGTCCTGGACTTGGCCTTGTCCATACGGGCGCGGTGGAGCGCTTGAAGCTTCCGGAAGCTGGCGCCCATGGCCTGGAGTAGCTGCTCCTCCTGGGAGCCGACGCCACCGATGCCCGCCTCATCGACGACCTCAAGCCCGGAGGCGGCAAGCGCCTCCTCATCGAACACCTCTCCCTTGACGGGAGCCCTGGTGCTCGACACGCCAAGGAGATGGACGAAGAGGTCGTCGCTTACCCTCAGTTACCTGCCGGAGCCAGAGGCAGCGGAGGAGGAGGGCAGGTCGTCAAATGCCACCTCCTCGGTAGTGGCCTTGCTGGCTTCCCCGGCAGGCCCCTTGTCGGGCTCTTTGGCGGGCACCTTGGCGGCATCCTCGGCGGCGCCCTGGCGCTCTCCTCGGCGCAATCCTCTCCGCCTCCATCGCGGCATCCGCGGCGACGTTCTTGATGGTGGTGTCGACGTCCTCTGAGGAGGTGTCTGGACGCCAAGAAGGATACAGGGCGGAGCCAAGATCGAAAGCCAGTAAGGAAAAGAGGAAAGAAAAAAATGCAAGCAGAAGTGGAAAGCGCGTGGCTTACCCGTGTCGGGCCGTGAGGCGGGAGTCCCTTCTCCGCCAATGTCTGGCATCGAGGCGAAGCCACTGGCGCCCGTGTTCTCCTCCTCCTCCTCCGTGTGCATGGCCTTGGCGCTTGGTGCCCTTGCCGGGGATGCCCCTCGGGGCGGCGTGGTCGACGGGGGCGGCACGATGGGAGAAGCCCCCTGTGGCTCCCCTTGGTGTTGCTCCCCTCCTACATCCACGGTAGGGTCAGTACAAAAGCGTTGTGCAGTACGCACGTTGACAAGGGATGGGTGATGGACTTATGCTGGGGGCTGGGCTGGGAGCTGCTGTCCGGGCTGCTCGACACCACCAGTGGCGTACTGGAGGTGCGTGCCAGGGGCTGGCCACTCGCCGAAATCCTGGCCCTCTTTATCCTCTGGGCCAGCGTCTCCACATCCCTGCAAGATGAGGACAAATGAGCAACGTCATCAGGGGAAGTGTGAGGGATGAGGGAGGAAAGCGGAAGCTTACTCTTCGTTCTCTTCCTCCTCCTCCTCTGTTGTTTTGCTTTTTCTCTCCGGGCTGAGAGGCCCGGGGTCTCTCTCCGGGCTCGGAGGCCCGAAGTCAAACGCAATCCCCACGCCGATGTTTTCCGGCGAGGGGGAAGGAGATGGCGTCCGGGCGCGCTTGGACACCGAAGAAGCAGATGTCTTCTTCTTCGATGCCACGACTTTCGCCGTTTTCTTCATCGCCACCGCCCTCGTCTGGCGCATGGGCGCTTCCTGGGCTTGCCGCAGCTGCACGGCCCGGTCGAGGCGGACCGACTCGCCGGAGGTGGCCCGCCGTAGGACCCGCCTTTTTTGGTGATCGGGGGATCGACAACCACGGTCCTTTCCTCCTCACCTTCCTCCTTCGACGACCCATCGGCGGCGTCTTCATTCTTCAACAAGGAGAGCCCCGGTGTCGGCGCCACTGGCCTCCCCAGCAGCTGCAGTCCACCGGGCGAGCTCACCCTCATTCGCCTCCACCGCGGCATTGTCCACCACGCCGCCGGTGCTGCCGGCCTCCCTGACGAGCTTTGCCTCCTCCTCGGCAAGCCTCGCCTCCTCCACCCTGGCAGTGATATAGTCCAGCTCTGCCGGAGAGGTGTCCTGGATAAGCCGCGGCTCGGCGGTGACATATATCTCATGGAGGGTGTCGAAGAACTCCTGCACCATGAGCCCGTCTGGCTCAACCCAGTTCGGGTCAAGGCCATGCGCGTTGAAGAGCGGCATCATGGCAATGATCTCGTTCCGGCGAGAGTTGTTGCTCAGCGGGACCACTCCCGCCGGCAGCTTGAAGATAGGCTCCTTGTCGACCTTGCCGGCCTTCGCGGCAGCCCGGGCAAGCTTGTCAGACCGCTCGACCTCGCCCTCGTCGTCAACCTCAAGCTGGAAGATCCATTGGCACAGATGGGCGTGCCTCAGCACCGTCAGGTTGTTGTTGAGGCCGGGGCGGAGCCTCATGATGTCGGTGGCGTTCACGAAGAGCCAGGCTGGCCACCCCTTATCGTGTAGAGGGGCAATTCGTCAGCTAATGAAGTCCGCCCGGATCATCTCGAGGGTGAGCCCGGCCTGGGTGAGCCGAAGAATCCTGGTGGTGGCGATCGTAAGCTTCATGTCGTCGGCGTCGACGTCACCCCAATCGCCCCTACGGACCATCGGTTTCTCGCGAACCGCGCAGAATGCTGGCGGGTCCTCCTCCTCAATCCAGCACCACCGGCCCCGCCATTTTTCCCACCTCTCCTTCGTGGCGTCATCTGGGTACGCCCCCTTGGCCCTCGGGATCCAGGCGACGCAGCCAGCAATGGCGCCCCCTTTTGGATCCGAGGGGAGAAGTAATGGCGAAAGAGTGTCGTGCTGGGGTGCACCCCGACGAAGCCCTCGCAGAGATGTGCAAAGAGAGCCATGCATGCCATGGCATTCGGGGTGAAATCCAAGAGGCGAAGCCATAGGTGTGCATGATGTCCTTAAAGAAATCAGAGAAGGGGGGACAGAGCCCACAAGAGAAATAATCGACAAAGAAGGGGTACCGATGCGGGGAGGACCCGATGCTGGCAGGGACGACGTGCGTGGCTGGATGCCCCGTCTTCTCTCCGCCCGTCTTCACTCCCCACAGATCCTTGAACATCTCCTGAAGCTCGGGCACGCCAACCGTCAAGGGGAAGTAGGCAGACTACACCCGCCGCGCCACCAGCTCGCTCTCCGGCTGCTCCGACACGCTGGCGTCCTTCGCCGCTCCCTTGCTCTTGGTGGACTTGGGCGCCATGGCAGCCGCGGGAAGCGAAAAAGCAGAGGATGGTGAAAGCACATCGGCGATGGACGAAGGCAGAGAGGCTCGAGAAGAAGGAAGAAAAGGGGGCGGCGGTTCTAAGATTGGCAGAAGGCGCAAGGGAGGGGTAAAGTGAGCAGCGCGCCCGCGGTTATTCCTTTTTATGGGGAAGGCGCGGGCTACCTCCTTTCCCATTAACTGTGATGCGACGCATGCGTGCGAACGCTGTCCCACGCATGCCCCCCACGTCACGCGCGCGCAGACGACCCCCACGTCGCGCGTTCAACGCGGGTCGTGGGGAAGCACAGCAGACGGAGCAGTGGCCGCGGTAAAATCCGCCCCAACTGCCCGCGCACCGTTCTGGGCCTCGCCCAACAACGTGCCGCGCTTATGAGTGACCCAGGCCCGGGGGCTCCTGTCGGTGTACAAAAGTAGGGCTCTCCTTTTGACCCCTTTACTTGTGCACGGGCAGTCAGAGCCACCCACCACGGCCATGCATAACAGGGCAGGAAAGGGAAGCCGGCGAGAAGCCGAAGGCACAAAGACAAGCAAAGCAATGACAAGGACCAAGGCCACAAAGATCAGATGGACGAAGCATGTTTTCCACGGCAAGGACCCTTGCCGGGGCAGCCTCAGCGGCCCCGGCAAGACCCTTGTCGGGGCGGCTCGCCCCCACCAGCTGAGCGAGCCACCTTTGAACCCACCAACACCGAACGAATGCGTTGGGACAGGGCTCGGGAGGCACCCCCGTGGTGGCATGCAGATCTTTGTGAAGACAAAGAATAGTCAAGATCAAATGAGGATAGGAAGGCAACCATGCTCACCGAAGAAACCCACAAGACCCCCGGCAAGGGTCTTGCCGGGTGGCCCAGCAAGGGTCTTGCCGGGGACGCCTGCGCGCCATGGCAAGACCCTTGCTGGGCCACCCGACAAGACCCTTGCCGGGCCACCCGGCAAGGCCCTCGCCAAGCACGCCAGCAGGGCCACTGCCAGGCCCGCGCCAGCCAAGTCTCCACCGTTTTTGCATGCAGCTGCCAACCCAACCAGCTGGGCAGGCACCTGCGTGGCAACATGTAGCCCTTCGTGGAGGCTCCACCACCGCGCCACCTCAGCTGCCTGCCTGCCTACATGGCACCGCATGCATCGCTGGCCAGGGAGCGTGTCGAAGCAAGGAGGAGCGGTGACGAATGGGACGGGCCTCGCTCCCGCCCCCGATAAAGTGAAGGGACACCTAAGCCTCGCATTCAATGCGCTTTGTCCTGTAATACCAACGATAAGCTCATAGCGCTTTAGCACTTTCCACCTCCTATGTGCCACTGTGGTAGCCCGTTTCACCTATAAAAGGAGGCCCATAGCGCACGGGAGAAGGATTCGGCTCTTTCGAACCTAGTAGCACCCAGAGCTAGCTCAAGAGCTCAAGAACACTAAATACATCCACCAAAGCAGGATCGTAGGGTTTTATGCATCTTTGCGGCCCAAACATGGTAAATCCCCTTTGTGTTGTCTACTAGTCCTGCTCTTCTCACAATCCCCGCACCCCGCAACCGTAGAAGGGATTCCAGTGATCCCATAGGTGTTGTTTCCCACCGACAATGATTCATGCAGTCCCTAGCCCTTGAACCCTAAACCCTAATCTGGCTTTAATTTGCCTGCAATGTTGAAGCTTCCGAAGAAATGAAGTTTGCAACCCTTTGACCATCGGATCATTTTTTGCAGTTCCACTAAAATCGAGATGAGCATCCCTATGGCAAAGAAATTGAAGAAGCGTGATTAGCATAAGATTACTGGGACTAATTGATGAGACATAAACTCATCACAAATACAGTAGAAGCCAATAGAGGTATGTGCGGGGCAAAGAAGTAGAGAAATATCCACATGGAGCGATGTGGGCAGCTGGGGCAGTGGTGCAAGCTGGCTGTAAGGAAGTTGTACCTGAGGGATGTCGGGACGTAGCTCAACCTAGAGGAGGGCGGCGAGAGGCGGCAACTGCCAACGTTGCGATAGTGAGCAAGGGACGAAGGCAACCTCACCGGCTTTGTGAGAGAGAACGGTGGGGACCCCTGATCAGGACGTGCCGACAGTGGGCTTTCGTCGTAGGCCACGGTGACCCCTTCTAAACAAAGCATCCACCCCTTCCCCCGGCGGACGTGATACGCCTGGATGTTAGAGATGTGGCCACAGTCGTTTTGTGTGAGAGAGTGTGAAGAGAGCAACCCTAGCAAGCAACTGTGTAGGCTCGTCTTGGCTATGTATATAGTGGAGCGGTTTCCTTTCCTCTCCATATGAACCTATTTCTATTGCGTACGTGCCACTGAAGAAAAAAAACTTTATTTATAAATGACGCGACACCATTCATGCGTGGTTCTCGACCCTCCATTATTTATAAGTGAATAACTACTACTAGATGCGTCAAATTATCACGTGGGATGCATTATCTTACAAAAATGAGCTCCACCGTGTCACGTGTGTGATTGGGGAAGACGCAAAAGATGCAAAGAGTGCTACTAGTACTATGGGTGTGTTTGGTAGGGTGTATGAAGGGTGCATGAGAGCAAAAGTTCCCTTCTCGACTCACTTTTGGGTGTTTGGTAGAGTGTATGAAGGGTGCATGAGTCCACACTAGCTCAATACAAATACACTAGGAGCATGCATGAGGAGAGCATGCATGAGGAGAGCATGCATGAAGAGGGGTGGTGAGATGAGCATGTATGAAGAGGGAACAACTATGCTAGGACAAGAATGCAACCATAGGTGCGTGCACCTCTTCTCTTTGAGCATGGTTATTAAAAGTATAGCCCACTACTGTACCACGCGGTTATTATATATGGGCAAAGAGTATAAGCAGTAATAATGACTAATAAGCCGTCAAATCACGAGGCCCGCCTTTCTCTATGTTTGACCGAGGAAGCAGCCGTCATTTCACTCCTCGTTGAATATCCATCCGCTGCTACCTCCACAAATAAATAAAAATCCGCTTCTACCTCCGTAGCATGGTTAATAATATTAGCCATGTCAATCATGACACAGAAATACCATTCAGTGATACAATAGGGCTGGATCTAAGACTGGTGATTTTCTTTTACTTTGTCTCTCTCTCTTTTTGTCTCATTTACTCATTTTACATAGGAGCACGTGTAGAGGATGGCTATTCCTTTTGATGGGACTTCTTCATGGGGTTTAAGACTAAGCAGCTCCAAATTATGCCCGCTACCCACCACTCTGAATCGTGCCATATATGATAGGGAGTACTCCCATTGCAACAATGAGGTCCACTAGGTCTAGCACGTCCTGTAAGAAGAGACTATCACGCAAAACATACATCCTGTTGCATTCTTCCTCATATAGTATGTACCACTGGTACGTACTACTAGTACTACTACTACTCGTTCTCCTATAAACCTTGCGCGCTTGGCATCTCCAAAATATTAACCTTGCGCTTGGCTCTTCGCCTCTTCAGGAAGTCGAGCAATAATGGTACTGAAGTATATATCATTCTGGCTATCTGAGACCGAATGAATTGCTGCACGTCCACCACATGGGCGAGGGTCGAGCGAGGGTCGAGGGGTGAGGGAGAGTGTGTACTTTTATGTTCATTTCAATATGGACTACATATGGAGCAAAATGAGTGAATCTACACTCTAAAATACGTCTATATACATCAGTGTTTGGAGTATGTACTAGTAGTTCATACTGAAATCTACTAAAAGACATATATTTCAAACAATATGATAATCTCTCTAACCAAGGTAGGGATGAGGAGTAAACAGAGGGAGTAGTAAAATTTTCTCCTCGTCTTGCGAGCCACCGCGTGCATGGGAGAGGGAGCGGGCGAAAGGTGTAGTAAGCAAGCTTCACCTTGTCCTTCGAGCCACCGCGCCCGTGGGCGGGGGAGACGGCCTACTAAGCAAGATTCTCCTTGTTCTGTGAGTTGACGGGACACATCAAAAGTAATACGTAGAGAGCATCTCCAGTGTATAGAGCCTTGCCTCTAAGGTAGGCCCCACATGGTTTGCCTCTTTTTTAACATAATAACGCGTCAAGTCGCAATTTGTTTGTTCACCCATGGTACACGATCCTCCATCAAGTTGACAACCAGCACACGTGTCAAATTACCACGTGGGCTGCCTTTTCGTACAGAAATGAGCTCCACCGTGTACCCGCGCGGGTGTGGTTGGGAAAGAGACGGGAGTACATGCGCCGTGCGTGCACCTCTTCTCTTCATGCATGTCCCCCACCTACGTGGGTGTGTGTGAGAGAGATACAAACCTAGACAAATGGCGTGTGCATTCGTGAGTGTTTTTTGTTGGGGGTGTGATTTCATGAATGTATTTGTGGGAATATGTGTCGATGATATCTCAAACAAAAAATTGAGACATGCAATGTGTGTGAAATAGAGGCCTATCTATATCATATATAGAGGGGGAGGTCCACGAGAAGAGAGGGTGGGGTCATAGATATCGATAGAGTCGAAGATAGGATCAAGTGGGTGGGTGCGAGACCGATGAAGAGAGCCATGGAAATTGTGTGTGTGAAAGTCAAAGATATAGGGAGACTGACCTACCGGAACATCAGAGGGCACAGGGCAAGTTTGTGTGTGGTAGGGAGACATGACTAGAGCGCTCGATGTATCGGTGTGTGTGTGCGGGGGGGTGAGGGGGTAGGTAGAGACCTAACTAGAGAGGTAGATCGACTCGTATATGTGTTGATAAGGAGAGACCCAACTATGTCTTGAGGGAGATTGATCGACATGCATACATAAGTGAAGGACGGGAAATAGGTTGGGACAGAGAGAGAGAGAGAGAGAGAGAGAGAGAGAGGAGGGAGAGAGATGGAGGGAGAGGGGGAGAGAGAGAGAGAGGGAGGGAGGGAGGGAGGGAGGGAGGGAGAGGGGTAGAGCGCTGGATGGGTGATGGAGTTGCTTCTCGAAGATGGTGGGAGAGACCTACTAGACAAACTGAGGGTAGAACTGCAATATTATCAATAAGAGTGGGGATGTGTTTCTCTGTGTGCGTGTGCGTGATAGATGTGTCGGGACACATGCATGGATGACGAAGGGGGACCATGTGTTTGGTAAGAAGACCTAACTATATCGGTAGATCAATTGTTGTTTGTCGGAGGAAGGGAGCGACATAACTAATGACGTAGATTGATCGACGCATGGGGAAAACGAGTTATAAAGACCTAGCTAGCTATATGTATATCAAGAGATCGGTTGGTGTACATCCATTTGTTAGAGGCAAATAAGGCCCAACGAGACGGATAAACAAAGAGAATAGAGCTAGGAGGTGGTGCGAGAGGCCTACTAGCTAGATAGGAGGAGTGTGCGATTGTGAGATCAAAGAAAAGAGGGGCGAGAGTTTACACGTGTGTGGGACCGTATGAGAGACATTAGGCATAGACACAAAAAGGAAGAGATGGAAGGTGTGTGTGTATGTTGTAGGCAGACATCGCTGGAGAGGTTTGTCGATTGGTGTGTCAGAAAGGAGTTATGGAGACCGTGGGAGAACGTCCTAAAGAAGAAAAAAAATGAATGTGCGCGATGGATAGAATATTGAGGAAGGGGGAGGGCGAGGAGGGTGTGTGCATGCACGAGAGAAAGTTAGTTCTAGCTACAAAGGTTAGAGGATTGTGTGGGTGTAAGAGACTAACAAACATCATAATTCGATATGAAAGTGGATTCATATATTTGAATAGGAGATCATAGTGTTATTATAAACATATGCATGCATGATAATAGCGGTGATACGCGTGTTGTGGTTTGGACATGTTATACAATAATGTGATAATGCGTGGTGTTTGCAACTCACAGCTAAATATCGAACAATCTAAACCATACTATACATCGAACAATCTCAAATTTTATTTGAATTTGTGATAATGTGTGGCGTTTGCAGCTCACAACTAAATATCGAACAATCTAAACCATACTATATATCGAACAATCTCACATTTTATTTGAATTTGTGGTAATGTGTGGCATTTGCAACTCACATCTAAATACTTGTAGGCGTAGGGGGCGGGGCACCATACATTATGTGATAAACACATTATACATATGAGACATGGTTTAGATTATGAAGATCTAGCTAGAGCTTGAAATGTACTGTGATTTCAAATCAACATAAAGTGGATTCAAAAAATCGAGTTCGAGTTCAAATAGTACACATAGTTCATATCTAACTCGCCAGTAATCATGTGGTGTGCTGTGAAGATAATACACAAATGATAGTTTAACTTGACAATAATGATGATTGTAGATCTTATTAAAATAGAGAAATAAATTCAAATGGTTTAACTTCACAACAATCATGATTGTAGATCTTATTCAAACACAGAAACGAATTCAAATTTAGTTCATATTGAAGCGGTAGTATATACGTTTGGAATGCACTAAAACGTTCATTTGAGTAGCAGGTTGCATGCATTATACACGTAGCTCATAACATGAATTCAAAGTTTTGAATGACATTTGTAGCGCGAATTGATTTGGTATAGTACACGGGACTAGACTCTCTTGTGTGGTGCGAATTGATTTCCTTTTATTTTTTTTGTTGACGGAAGTGCGAATTGATTTGGTACAATACACGTTAGGCTTGTCCGGAAATTTCAACCAGCGCCTTGTTACCCCGAAATATTTAAGATATATCTTTGTCTCGTTGTGCTCCGAAAACTCCTTTTATCTCAACCCGCGCCTTGCTATCCTAAAATTACAACGCGCACGAAAACTCCCACCTCCTGCAAAATCCCGACACGTGAAATGCCCGTGATACCCCTGAACCTAAAGACCCGCCTAGCTCAAATCGGTGGGGGTACTTTTGTAACTTACCCCACATTTCAGACAAGCGCGTACCTAAGCCATGGCCCCCCTCCCATCCTATCCGCTCGCCCATTCGTACACCGAGGTCGAGAAAACCCGCGAAGCCCCACACCCTCCTCCGTCCGCCATCCAGCCGGAGCCTCTTCCCTCATGACGTCATCCACAGTAACACCTCGATGTCCTCATCCTTCGTACCGGATGAGGATTCGTCATAGAACTCGTCGTCCCGTCGGTTCAGCCACCCTGTCCTCCACCTCCAAGGAGCTGCCCCGATGTTCCCTTGTCTTTCGCGCCACCTCCATTCCCACACCGCCGTCTTCACCTGCACCATCGGAAGAGCAACATCATCACCGTTTCCTCGGATGAAGTTGAGGCCTAATCGGCGCCACCAAAGGGGTTGTACACTAATCGCCACATTTTCTTCTTGATTCGATCTCACGATGCTGCCGGCGCTCGGTCCCGAGCCGACATGGCGCAGCTCCATCCACAGCGGTGTCGCCGGCCACTTCCTCCACGACGTTGCTCCCTCGGCAGCGACGTCCACATCAGTAGGAGCTGTTGCTGCTGCTCTCGCTCGCGCTGCTACTCTGCTCTTGCTATTGGTCCCCTGCCTGGTGTGCTCTTGCTCTTGCTCACGCTGCTGCTCTCGCTCTTGCTCTTTCTTGCACTGATGCTCTCGCTATTGCTCTTGCTTGTGCTGCTGCTCTACTCTTGTGCGCGTTGCTGCTACTCTACTCTTGCACACGCTGCTACTGCACGAGCAGCAGATCCTGCTCTCCCTCGAGCCCCTGCAGCTGCTACCTGAGATGCTGCAACACGACTAGCTACCCCGGCTCTCGCACATGCTACTACTCCGGAAGCTACTGCCGCTACTGCTTTTCTTCTACTAGTGCATTCAGTTTCGACATCAAAATTCAGTTTTGACAGTTAAATTCAGTTTTGACAGTTAAATTCAGTTTCGACAATTAAGTTCAGAGATGAGCGGCTAATGTATTTTACATCTAGAACTTTGTGGTTATGTATTTTACGTCATCTATTGGAGATGTTATTAGAATTCCACTCAGGTTAACGTTGTCTCTCTTGTCCCGCTTCAGCCTCGCCGTCGTACAACTCACCGGAGTTGCTCCAACGACGAAACCCTCCATCATAGCGGAGCAGTACCCCGGGCTCCATCTCCAGACACCTAAGATATTCTTCCCCTCCTCCAACAACCAAATCAGCTGGAGCATCCTCACCGACCAACCCAGTCACGCTGAGATCGACATGGCTTCGCCAAAGAGGTTGAACACTTGTTGCATCGCTTTTTTTACTCTACATGTTATATATATATATATATAGGGTGGGTCTATCATGATAACACCCTCTAGAGTCTTATTCTGCACACCAAATCCTTATTCTGCTAACACCGACGCGTAAGCCAACCTTATCCTCTCGTGCCCACTCCCCCACTCCCTCTCTCTCTCCCCACAACCCCGCCTCCCAGCCCGCAACCACCCCTGCGCCGCCGCGCAGCTACCCTCCCCCCGCGCTGCCGAACCGCCACCTCCCTGTCGCCCCGCGCCGCCAACCTCCCCCCGGCCACCACCCCACCTTCCCACGTCGGCCTCCTCCCTCCTTCCCCTGCACCCCATGGCCGGCGCGCCACGCTCCTCCGCCCAACCCCCGCCATCGACCGCCGCCCCCTACTACCTCCGACCTCCTCCCCCAATCTCCCTCCCCGCGCCGGATCCAGCAGTGGGCGACCACCTCCCCCAATCTCCCTCCCGGCGCCGGATCCAGTAGTGGGCGACCACTCCCCCAATGACGGCTCAGTCCAGATCGAGGTGCGGGCGGCCATGACTTGCCGCTGACGGGCGCGACCGGCACCGTCCCCGCTTGATCTCGTGCCTCCTCCTTGCCCCCACCCGGCGACCTTCTCCCCGACCAGATCCGCCGTCTTGCCTCGCCCTCCTCACCTCCTTTCCCATGGCGCTCCAGCAGGCTGCTTCCACGGCCAGATCCGGTAGTGGCCGTCTCCTTGGTCCTTCTCCTCGTCCTCTCCGGCGGTGGTGGCATGGTAGGGCTCTCCGGCGGCCAGCTCCGGGTCGTTTTGCCATCTTTTACCCCCCCCCCCGCTACTCATCCATCCCCCTCCTCTCTGTTTTGCAGGTCCGGCAGCACATCCAACGTCGACAGAGGGTGGTGACCCCTCTTCTAGCTACCTTTTGCCGGCGTGCACTTCAGGCGGTGGCGTGCACTGCAGGCGGCGGCGGCGTGCACTGCAGGCGGTGGCGTGCACTGCAGACGCGTGGAGGCAGCGGTGCACTCTCATCGCGTCCCACCGCTGTAGCGTCAAGGCCAGGGCGGTCATCACGGCAACGAGGCCCCCCGGGTCAACTCCATCATGCCTCCTCTTGCGTGTGCAATGCACACCTTGCCGCATAGCAGAGAGAGCAGTTCGCTCCGGATGTGTTTTCCAGATTTTTGTTGTTGATTTTGATGAATTCAGTGCAGTAAAATCTCAAAATGCAGTTTGATAAATTGTCTGTGCAGTTCGCTGGGCATTGGTGTGTGGCTCGGATGTAGTTTGGTGTTGTTTTTGTAGAAATTACATTTTTTAGTCTCTTTTTGCTACTGGATGCTTCAGCTCACTTCCGCACGAATCAGCGATGCAGTTCGGCTAGGTTGCTCGTGCTGATTTTGGTGTGTATTGTGCGTACTGCTTTAGTATAAAAAAATTATCTGTCAAAATTGCAGGGGTTTGTTTTGCCTCTTATAAAATTATACTCGGAGAAGTTCACTCGCCTTATCATCGGAGTTCAGGCTCATCAACAAAAAAGTGGAAAAAACAAAATTAGGGAACAAAAAAAACAATGCAGTTAACTACTAGTGTCGCAGTACATTTCTCTCGGCCATGGGGTTCAATTCTTTGCCCATGTAAAACACACTCTGTGAGAGGTTCATTATGTTGCCACATGTTGTCTTAAAAAGCAAGAGTTAATTTTAATGCAGTCCCCTCCAAGTGCAATGTATGAAAAAAGACAACAAAATACTCATGCGGCTGTCCCTTGGTAGTGTCGCGGTTCACTTACTCGCAATGTGAAGTGCTGAAAAAATGTTACTGAGACGATAAAAATAAAAGAATACTTGTCTTCAAAAATTTACGTGTAACAAAAAGAAACCATGAAGTTCGCTTGACCGTCTGATGCAGTGCGGTTTTTAGTCTAAAGCGGTGTGTTCTTTTGTCTGATGAAGTGCACACGTTGATTTTAGTGCTTGTTCGTCTGAGAAAAGAAACCATGAAGTCCACTTGACCGTCTGATGCAATGCGGTTTTTAGTCTGAAGCAGTGTGTTCTTCTGTCTAATGGAGTGCACACGTCGATTTTAATGCTTGTTTGGAAAAAAATCGTCTGAGAAAAAAAACCATGAAGTTCACTTGACCATCTGATGCAGAGCGGTTTTCAGTCTAAAAGAAGTGCAGTTTTTAGTCTAAAAGAAGTGTAGTTTTTGTCCGATGCGGTACATACGTCGATTTGGCGCCGCGAAAAAACAGAGTATCCGCATTTTGGTAAAATCAAAACTGCTCTTAAATCGTAATGAAGTAGAGAGAGTGTTCTACATGTAAAAGTTGCGTCTCATCGATATCTTTCCAACGGCGTATCATTTGGACCGTTCCGACAAGCGGTTCGAAAAAAATTACGAAAAAACGGCCGCTGCCACTCGTCGTCCGCCGCACAATTTTTAAAATTAACTAAAAACCGAAAGGAATCTCAAAACCATTTCAACATATGAAAGTTGCGCCTTGTCCGTAGCTTTCCGACGGCGTATCATACGTCTCATTTCGACAAACAGTTAGAAAACTGGAGCAAAAACAGTACCGAAAATTTCAAAAAATTAAAAAAAGAGGGTTCCACGATTTAGTAAATTTGAAACTACTCTTAAACCGTAATGAATTAGAGAAAGAATTATATATTAAAAAGATGCGCCTCGACGATATCTATCCAACGGTGTATCATTTTCTTCGTTCCGACAAGCGATTTAGAAAAAAACGCGAAAAAACGCTCGCTGCCACTCGTTATCCGCCGCACTATTTTCAAAACTGCTCTTAAACCGTGTGGAATCTCGAAAAGTGTTCAACATGTCGAAGTTGCGCCTAATCCATAGCTTTTCAATGATATATTACACGACTCATTCCGATAAACGGTTAAAAAATTAGAGTGAAAACAGTATAGAAAAAATAACACGTACTGTTTTTTCCGACGAGAAGTTCACTAGTCTCTATTGCAGTGCTCGTCGTCAAAATGATGCAGTGCGCTTCTGTTGAGCGTGCAGTGCCGAAGTGGTGTGCAGAATAGTTATTCTGCTAATATTAGCAGAATAGACCGTCTGTATATATATATATATATATATATATATATATATATATATATATATATATATATATATATATATTGTCCACTGAGCACACGTAGTAACGTGAAATATGATTAGTTTCTCCTACTATACGACAAGCAGTGAGGTACCACAACTTAGCTATCCATGATGGACTCTCTTGAACACCATCATTATTTATCTCTGCGCGTTTGAGCTGTGCATTTGTAGATGGGTCTGGGAGTTGAGTTAGTAGGGCAGTGGCCTGGGTCCAAAGTAGTGGAAGTAGCACAAAAACATTTTTTGGGTGTAGGCTTTTCCCTGCTCATGCCTGCCTACTAGAATCGCCAGTGTTGGAAAGGAAAACTGAAGGAAAAATATATGAATTGGAAAGTTTCCTATGGTACTACTATTCATGCATTTGGTCAAAGGAATGGAGCAAAGGAAAACTGTAGGATTTGTTCCTTTAGTGTCTCCTTGAAAGAAAAGCTGTAGGAATTTTAATATCCACCTATCCTCCTTTTCAAATTCCTATTCATGAAGCACAAGACTAAGAGATAGCATAATAGCATTATAACCGTACATTTTCTTGTGGTTTGACTTAATCTCACCATGCTTCTTTGCATCATGTGATCTTCCAATTCTTGTGAACCAAACACCCAGATTGGCAGAAATCCTGTGTTTTTAAATTCTTTGTTTTGCACGTGCATTCCTATCCTATTGCTGTGTATTTCCTATCCCCGCGTTGTTAGAATCCTCCAATTCAAACGAGCCCTTTCAGAATTACTTATCTTATTGATAGTTGTCAAAGATAACCTTGTGTGGTTTGTCCCGCTCCTGCTACATCGTCGTCCACCCCAGCTCAGCTGCTCCAACGACAGAAGGGTCCAACACAGCAGGGATCCGGCCTCCAGACTGTCTTTCGCCGCCTCAGATCTTCTTCTCCGCCGCCGGCAGCCACGACAACTGCATTACCATCATCAAACGAGCAGATGACCTCGAGGACTACACGGGTCCACAAGAGAGGTCACACTCTTTCGTGTCTGCTTACATTATGCATTGCTTAATATTACATGCTACTTTATCATCCTGTTCACTCATTAGACTCTGAGTCAGCTCCAAACTAATTGTCAACCTTGAGTTTTTAAATGGTTGTGTGCTACATATCGGGGCCGCAATCAATAGTATCTATCTACTATCTGGTTAATCTCTAGTGTCTACTACGAGTTTCATGTTGGGTGGGAAACAAACAGTAAAGAAGCCATTATCTGTATTTTTTAAATGAAGCCATTATCTGCCTGCTATCATTGGTTTTGGGTCGATCCACAGGTTGCTACCATCATTCTGGATTTCTGCATGCACTCCTAACATAATCTCACTATGTTTTATTCCTATGCATGTCAGTTATTTTACACAATGGAACTCAACATGTAGAGCAAAAGAGACAATCCTTGCGTGGCAATAAAATTTCATGCAGACGTCGCTCCATGGTAGGCGCAAAGGCAGCCCCCCTACACCCATTTTGGATTGTAATCAAGAGGAAGATAACTGTTCTGAGGGGGATTCAGAAGGAGAAGACCACTCCTATTTACCCCCTGAGGTCTTCACTCTAACTTGGCATGCTGATGTTGGTAATATCATGCATATGGTTCCTTGCATTGCTTACTTTATACATCAAATATGTCATCTGCTTAGTTTAGACATGCTTTGTGTGAATGCCATCTATTTAGTTTCTTCATCGTATATGTGAATTATGCAACACCATCTTGTTTAGCCAGGCATCATATATGTGAATTTTGCAATGCCATCCTGCTTAGCCAGTCATCTCATATGTGAATTGTATCAGGCCATCCTTTTTTTCATTACGTATTACATTTGTTAACAATGTTAGTACATTCAACTACCCTTCGTGTGCATCACCATTGACATGGTGATGGAAAATTCTGGAGAGAAAACAAGGTCTTCAGAGTAGACTATGCTATCTGACGAAGCGCATATCTCGCTAGTTACGGATAGCTCCTCAGAGGAGGATCAGAGACAGATGACCAGTCCTATCCCCCCCCCCTGAGGTGTATTCTCTAACTTGGCAGGGTTATGTTGCTCATATCATGCGTATGGTGTCTTGCATTGCTATGTCATTTGATTAGTTTATACATGCTTTGTGTGAATGCCACCTGTTTAGTGTCTAATTACCATATATGTGAATTATGTAATGCCATCTTGTTGCAAGACAATATATATCTGAATTATGCTATGTTATCTTGTTGCAAGGCATTATATATGTGAATTATGCAATGCCATCATGTTTAGCCAATCATCATATGTGGGAATTATATCATGCTATCATGCTATCCTTTTTTTTGTATTACGTGTTCCATTTGTCGACAATGTTTGTATATTCAACTACTCTTCTTGTGCATCGGCCATTGGAAGCGGTGATGGAAATATCTGGAGTGAAAACAAGGTATTCAGAGCAGACAATGCTACCTGCTGAAGCAGACATCTTGCTGGTTACAGATAGCTCCTCGGAGGAGGATTCAGAGACTGATGACCAGTCCTATTACCCACCTGAGGTCTATGCTCAAACTTGGCAGGGTTATATTACTCATGTCATGCATTTCTTAGTTTTTACATCATATATGCGATTGCCATATGCTTACTTGCTTACTATATAAATCTTAAATTTGAATTATATCATGCCATCATGTTTACATAGACATCATCTATCTGAATTATGGCATGCCAACCCATTTAATAAAGACATCATATAGTTATATCATCTCATCCTATTTAGTATTTACAGTCATCATATTTTGAATTATGTCATTCTACCCATGAATTATATCATGCTATCATGTTTCCACAGGCGGCATGTATGTGAATTATGGCATGCCAACCTATTTAATAAACACATTATATAGTTATATCATGTCATCCTGTTTACATAGTCATCATATTTTGAGCTATGTCTTTCCATCTTTTTAAGTTAGCAATCATATATGTGAAATTGTGTCATGCTATCCTGTTTAGTTAGCCATCATATATGTGAAATTGTGTCATGCTATCCTGTTTGGTTAGACAACATAAATGTGAATTATCTCATGCCCTCTTTTATTCCCCACTATCCATTGCACATGTCTATAATACAATGTATGTACATTCAATTACTTTTCTTGTTTCTCAGCTATTTGAATTGGATAGGGTGATGACAGTTGATACGTCTTCGTCGTATCTATAATTTTTGATTGTTCCATGCCAATATTATTCAACTTTCATATACTTTTGACAACTTTTTATATTATTTTTGGGACTAACATATTGATCCAGTGCCCAGTGCTAGTTCTTGTTTGTTGCATGTTTTATGTTTCGCAGAAACCCAATATCAAACGGAGTCCAAACGGGATAAAAACAGGCTGAGAATTATTTTTGAACATTTGTGATTTTTGGGAGGAAAAATCAACGCGAGACGGTGCCCGAGGGGGCCACGAGGCAGGGGGTGCTCCCTGGAACCTCGTGGGCACCCCATAAGGCGGTTGATGCTCTTATTTTTCCGCAAGAAAGCAAATTTTATGAGAAAAATCTAGGCGAAAGATTCACCCTAATTGGAGTTACAAATCTCCGGATATAAAAGAAACGGTGAAATGGCAGAATTAGAGAATGCAGAAACAGAGAGAGACAGAGAGATAGATCCAATCTCGGAGGGGCTCTCGCCCCTCCCACACCATGGGAGCCAAGGACCAGAGGCGAAACCCTTCTCCCATCTAGGGAGGAGGTCAAGGAAGAAGAATAAGGGGGGCTCTCTCCCCCTTGCTACCAGTGGCGCCGGAGCGCTGCTTGGGGCCATCATCATCACCGCGATCTCCACCAACACGTCCATCATCTTCACCAACATCTCCATCACCTTCCCCCATCTATATTTAGCGGTCCACTCTCCCGCAACCCGCTGTACTCTCTACTTAAACATGGTGCTGTATGCTTCATATTATTATCCAATGATGTGTTGCCATCCTATGATGTCTGAGTAGATTTTCGTTGACCTATTGGTGATTGATGAATTGCTATGATTGGTTTGAATTGCATGTTTTATTATTGGTGCTGTCCTATTGTGCCCTCCGTGTCGCGCAAGCATGAGGGATTCCCGCTTTTCAATATGTTCATGATTTTCTTATGGTGGGTGGCGTGTGTGATAGAAGCACATACCCGAGTAAGTAGGTTGTTTGCGTATGGGATCAAGGAGGGGACTTGGTACTTTAATGCTATGGTTGGGTTTTACCTTAATGATCTTTAGTAGTTGCGGATGCTTGCTAGAGTTCCAACCATAAGTGCATATGATCCAAGAAGAGAAAGTATGTTAGATTATGCCTCTCCCTCAAATAGAATTGCAATAGTGATTAACAGTCTAGTAACGTAGTCAATTGCTTAGGGACAATTTCACAACTCCTACCACCACTTTTCCACACTCGCTATACTAACTTTATTGCTTCTTTATCTAAACAACCCCCACTTTTTATTTACGTGTTCTTTATTATCTTGCAAACCTATCCAACAACACCTACAAAGTACTTCTAGTTTCATACTTGTTCTAGGTAAAGCGAACACTAAGCGTGCGTAGAGTCGTATCGGTGGCAGATAGTACTTGAGAGAATATTTGTTCTACCTTTAGCTCCTCGTTGGGTTCGACACTCTTACTTACCGGAAGAGGCTACAATTATCCCCTACACTTGTGGGTTATCAGTAGTATCTAAGGGAGTAACAACACGGTCTTCAGAACAGATAGTGCTACCAGTTGATGCAGATAGAACCATGGTTGTACTTGCCCAAGAACCAGCCCCACCACACATAACCCAGACTCTCGCAGATTGTACCTCTACCCAGCTGGACAGAGAACCGGCTACACCCCTTCTAACCCCAACCCCAACAGATAGTAACCTAGTTCCAATTGACACAACACCATGTCCACCACAAAGCACCCAAACACGATAAGTTAGTAAGGGAACTACAATGCCCAAAGCACGAGGACCGCCACTCTGAATCCCAACTCAACGCTTAAAGCAGAAGAAGAATTGTTCTCAAGTCAGGTTCTGTGGCTATGGTTCGTATTCCTTTGCTCTTGCATCATTGTATTTACTCATACCAACTATTTTCAAATTTGAAGGATGGAATTGAAACTCCAATGGCGCAACATGTATGTTTTAAACCTATTTCTTTAACTGGTTTGCTGTTGTAACTTGCCCTATGTTGATTTCAGTTTCAATTGAATAAACAGTTATGTTCTTATGTCATGCACATTACAAGTGTTGTTATTGCTCTGTAGTTTGCCACACTTATATTCTGTCTATTCTGCTTTGTCTTGAACAAATATTATTTGAACTGTGTCTCTATATTGATTTGGCAACAGAAACTAGAATGATATTGACCATAAAGTGACCATGGTACATAGATATATGTTTGTTTCATGCTATTATCCCATCCACTTTACTACTGAACTGATTTACCAAAATGAGTTTCATATACAACATGATAAACCTGTGATGTGTCTGCTTGTTTCTCTTTTAGAATGCAGACAAAATATTGGAGAACAGTAACCCGTTATGCAATGGTAAAGGAAGTAATGTAGATAAGGTTCAATATAGTGAGACATCCCTGTTGGTCTCCAAGAAAGCTGATAAAAATTATCTTGACGATAGTGAGACAACCCAAAAGTCTTGTCTTGATGTAGTGTTCGAGTTACTGGCCACTACTGCTGGCACAAGGTCTTCGAACTAGTTGCCTGAATCAGTTCATCTTCTTGAGTCTCAACTTCAAGTTGAAAGACATCAATCAGATGTGCTGCGACATGAAGCCGAAGGACTGAGGAAGTCCCTACAGAATTCAGATGCATACATTCTGGTGCAACAACAAGCGCTGGAGAATTTAAGCGCCAAACAAGAGAAAGTTAATAAGCTTGCTAAGTATCTTGCTAGCATTATGGGTACCCAGGATATTGTTTCTTGAGCTCTTCTTAAGTGGTTTCAGTTCTGGACTTGTTTTGTTGTGTTGTTTATTTGCACTGGTCGCCAACTTTGACAACTAATATATGTGATATGCTGCTTTGTTCCATATACTTGCACTGGTGGCGAACTTTGGTGCCAGTGGATGTAATATGTGTACTAGCCATGACAGCCTAGCATAAGTTGCTTTCTTATTTATTACCTTCTTGTCTTGTTTATTTGTTTGCTTGTAGTTAGTGCAGTTCTTTTTCCGCGGTTTGCTAGTGGCCGCAATAACCTATTTTTTTAAAACTGAGCCACAATAACCATGGGCTACGTATTTACTGTAGTTACCATGGGCCTCCTACGGGCCGTAGAAACAATGGGCCTTCTAAAGGTCGTAGAAACAATGGGCCTTCTACGGGCCATAGAATCAATGGCCATCCACAGGCCGTAGTATCAATGGGCCTTCTACGGGTCGTATGATCGATCGGCCAAACATGGTCCAATAACAGACCACATTATGGGCCATAAACGGGCTAGAGTTGGAATCTTCCGTTCATGGGCCGACCATAATGGCCCGTCGTTAATTGGCCATATTTGATGACGCTATGAAAATGGCCCAACGGATTAACGGGCCGCAAACAGGCCAATTGTAAACACGGGCTGAATTTGGCCCCCAAGCAGAAAAGGCCAGTAACGGGACGTAATTAACCGAATGCTGGAAATGAGCCCAAGAATAAATGGGCCCTGAGAAGGCCGAAAGATAACACGGGTTGGAAACGGCCCAATGGAATAATGGGCCGTTAATGGGAATAAAGCGGTACACGGTTCATTACGGTCCAGATTCACCACGGGCCGTTAATGGGCCAAGAGTTACAAAGGGCCTCATATGGGCCAAAAGACATCATGGGCCATACAAGGGCCGGAAGTTACAATGGGCTGGAATCATATTGGACAGCTAGATAAAGCTACTGGGCTTAATTCCGATAGGCTATAATGGGTCGTGAGTTAGCGGGGCGTAAATGGGCTATATACGAACAAGCCGTTAACAGGCTTTCCGTGGGCCGACCCGTTACCTTTTGACCAAGTCAAACGGGCCGACCTTTTCACCGGAATGGGCCTCTGTTGGGCCGTGCCATGTGTCGACGTATCATAGGTGCCTCCTGTCCAATGAGTGGATGACATCTGTCCCAACGGTGAGCCAGCACATGTTTCCTACGACCAATGAGAATTTTACACGTGGAAAATCCCCATTGGTCCGGGCTGTTAATGGGTTATCGGATCCAAAACCGGACCCGACAGCTTAACGACGACCCGTTACGGTGGATGCCACGTGTCGGTCAACCTTGACAAAAGCACTTCTATGACGCGCGATTTATCGTCATGGAAGTGGACACTTTCGTGATGATAATTTTGGTAATGTCATGGAACACTTCTACGACACATGTATGACTATCTTGATTCTGTCATAAAATCATCATGGATGTACATGCATAATAGAAAATGTGACCTACTGTGACAAACATGTATCATCACAGAAGTGTATTTTTTTGTAGTGTATGCGATGATGTTGGATCTTGGTATTGGAATCAATTGAAATTGGAGTTTCACCAAAAGAAAATATCCTATGCATCTAGTTCATCGTGATCGGAATTATATATATAATTTTTAGCCTCATGAAAGAGAAAGTATCGCTCTAGCTTGGGGGAGGCTGAAGTCAATGTTATATTCATGCCCCAATCATGAGCTCTCAAGATAAATTATCATTCAGAATTTTTATGCTCGGCTTTCTCATGATGATCGATCCATACTCGATACATCTTGTATTGGTTCCTTTATGAAGAAGACTATTGACTTCTGGTGGGATCTTTTAGAAAGAACTAGATGCAACTCTGAAGATTGGGAACTCGGCGAAGGTAAAGAGTTAGGTATTAAGCTTAAGTATGATTGTGTTAAATCTTTTATGAATACCGATGCTTTTCAAAAGTTTAGCACTAAATATTGACTCGACTCTGAGATAGTAGCTTCCTTTTGTGAATCTTTTGCTACTCAGGTTGATCTCCCTAAGTAGAAGTGGTTTAAATATCACCCACCTATTAAAGAAGAAATTAAAGAACCGGTACTAGCTAAAGATGAAACTATTATCTATAATGTTGATCCAGTTGTTCCTACTGCTTATATTGAAAAACCACCTTTCCCTGTTAGGATAAAGGAACATGCTAAAGTTTCACCTTTGGTCAATAAAAGCTATATTAGAACACCTAAACAATCTGAACAAATCAAGGTAGAACCTAGCGTAACTATGGTTAAGATCTCTTGGTTGAAAATGTAGATGGGCATGTTATTTATTTCTGTGATGAAGCAGCTAGAATTGCCAAACCCAGTGAAAAAGATAAACATAGACCTATTGTTGGCATGTCTGTTGTCTCAGTTAAAATAGGAGATCATTGTTATCGTGGTTTATGTGACATGGGTGCAAGCGTGAGTGCTCGTTTTACCTTATATCAAGAAATTATGAATGAAATAGCACCCGCTGGAATAGAAGACATAGATGTTACTATTAAACTTTCTAATAGAGACACCATCACACCACTTGGGATTGTTAGAGATGTTGAAGTCTCGTGTGGGAAAATAAAATGTCCTACTGATTTTCTTGTTCTTGGTTCCCCACAAGATGACTTTCTTCCCATTATCTTTGGTAGACCTTTCTTGAACACCATAAATGCTAAAATAGATGTAAGAAACAAAATGTCGGTGTGAGTTTTGGTGATGAGTCTCATGATTATAATTTTTCTAAGTTTAGTACACTACAAAAAAAATACACTTCCGTGATGATACATGTTTGTCACAGTAAGTCATGTTTTCTGTCATGCATGTACATCCATGACGATTTTATGACAGAATCAAGATAGTCATACATGTGCTGTCGTAGAAGTGTTCCATGACATTACCAAAATTATCATCACGGAAGTGTCCACTTCCAAGACGATAAATCACGCGTCATAGAAGTGCTTTCGTCAAGGGTGACCGACACGTGGCATCCACCGTAACGGGTCGCCGTTAAGCTATCGGGTCCGATTTTGGATACGATAACCCGTTACAGCCCAGACCAATGGGGATTTTTGACGTATAAAATTCTCATTGGCCGGAGGAAACATGCGTCAGCTCGTCAGTGGGCCAGATAGGCGCCTATGATATGTCGACACATGCGACGACCCACCACTGGCCCATTTAGCTTACAAAGGCCTGCCAGTTTGACTTGGTCAAAAGTTAGCGGGCTGGCCCATGAAAAGCCTGTTAACGGTCTCTTCGCATATAGACCATTTTACGACCCAGTAACTCATGGCCCATTAGGGCCTACCCGAAATCGGCCCAACAATGTCGGGCCGTTGAATATAACACCAGCCCGTTTCACTTTCGGCCCAGGTATGGCCCACGACGACTTTCGGCCCATATGAGGCCTTTCGTATCTTAGGCCCTTTAGAGGCCCACGGTGACTCTAGCCCATAATGAATCGTAAATTTCTTTGTACCCATGAACGACCCATGATTCACATGGGGTGTTTCCAGCCCATGTTAGCTTTCGGCCTACTGACGGCCCATACGTTCTTGGGCTCCTTTCCGGCCCTCGATTACTTCCGGCCCGTTACTGGCCTATTCCCCTAATGGGCCAAATTTGGCCCGTGGAAAGAGTCGGACCGTCTGTGGCCTGTTAACCCGTTGCGTCATTTCCAGCCCGTCGCATATTCTCGCCCATTAACGACCCATTATGCCTATGACAGAATTAAGCCTTTGTTGTCCTCCGACCTGTTAATGGTCTGTTACTATGCTGGGTCGATACCAATTACGCCCGTTTACGACCCATGTAGGCCCATTTATCGACGACCCGTAGGAGGCCCATGGATCCTACGGCCTGTAGCAGGGTCAAGGTTACCATGGTCCGTATATGGCCCATGGTTGTTGAGGCCACTAGCAAACCAGGGAAAAAGAAGACTAGGAAATAAATAAGCCCGAAACTAACGCTAGGCTATTAAGGCGATTGCACAGATTACATCCACTGGGCATCAAAGATTGCCAGCAGTGCAAATATAGGGAACACCCTACACTATACAAAAATGGCATGCTATTTTCTTCAGCGGGTGGTTGCACGTTAAGAACAAATTTTGTATCGCAACAAAACAAATTACAACTATAAAACAAAGGAAGGTTGGCATAAAAGTTAACAGTCTGGCAGATAAATGAACCACTAGAAGTTCAGAAGCTCAGTTCATTTGACTTGGTTGTAACGTTTTCATGTTGTATTGTCCGATGGAGCACCATAACCTTCGCCTTCATTTCTCCTAGGCTCGTGAACAACATAGCAAATGTCTGATAGTCTGGTTTCAAAATCATGCATATCTTGATGACATCGAACAATGCCTGTCTTTGTTTCACAAAGGGTCTCTGTTAGGGAATGGACTTGTGTCTGGAGCGCAGATATAACATTGTTTTGAGCTTGCATATCTTGATCATGAGCTAGTTTGGACGAGATTGCCTTAACAACCAACCCATTATTACGCAGGAATGTGCTTTTGGCACTGTTAGTGGACATGTACTGACCCACTGCAGCAAGAGCTGACATTGCGGTTATAGTTGCCTCGCCACCTTCTGAAGGTGGTGGTTCCACCATTTTTTCCATAGCTTGCTGAAAAGTTGAGTTTTTACATTAGTAGTACCAGAACAAAAGATATTAAGGAGGCAGCAAAACCAAAAAAAATAGCTTTGGTCTATATACAGAACTTATTCTGGTGAACCCATGTAAAATATTAGTTGTATTTTACTGCAAAGTACATAATGAAACCAGGTTCCAAACATATGACCATGTACCATGGCTAATGTATTGTCTATTTCTTCACATTGTATTGACAGCTAAGGATAAAGAGACAAAGTTTATAATACGGTAAGCATAGTATGATATCATTCATACCACAAAACAACTGAGAACAGACAAACATGCAATTGTAACATTGTGTGGGCAAGTCCAGCACAGAACTAGATTACAGATCAAGATCAAAGGAACATCACTCCTCTCTTTTAAACCTTGTAAGGTGCAATGATACGCTAATACAATTGTGTATAAAATTGAAAAGAGTAATAGACATTGGCAGCAAACCATGCAGTTCAAGGCACAAGTCAGAGTAAGTAGTAGTTAAAAGGCATGAGGATTAAGGACTTATAACAACGGCTTTGACTGGTGTAGTCATGCCCTTCGTCTTGCTGGTGTGACAGTCCTTGAAGATTTCCACAACATTTGGTTCAGGTACTTTTTGGTCCTTGTGGGCTTTTCTCTACATTTGGAACAAGTCAATATAGATCTGATAATATGGTACAGTGAAAAGAGTGAAACAACAGCTAATTACAAGAGCCTCGTAGTGTGCAATATAGCTACGAGATCCCGTCGTCTGTTGGAATTTCACTTTCGTACGGTTGGCCTTGTTCTTTGAACAGTTCACCTACAAGAAGATAGATTTGTGAGACACATGCATAAATAGGACTTCAACATGTGATCTGATCACACACACACACACACACACACACACACATACACACACACACACACACACACACACATATATATATATATATATATATATATTGTACCCGATACTTTGGATCAGACCAGTGTTTAACGAGGCCTCTCCAGTCTTCATCCAATATATTTTCCACTGGAGATGTTTGGGCAAGTTCACTGTTAGCCTTGCCTTCAAAGTGAGTTTTCCTCAAGTTATACCGATACTGTCGTAGAGTAGACTTGAAAACATGGGTGCAAGCTTGTCTGGTTGCATCATCTTGTCTATCCAACTTGAACCTCACCTGTTGAAAATTCTGGGAGTCTCATTATCAGCAACCTAGAAAGTATGGGACAGAGCAAGACGATATTACTAGTTTCCATACATAACCATACTTACAGATAAATGGTCAAGCAAGGTGTTGAACTGGGTTTTGTCTTTTTCATTCCTGTACTGGATCCATGTTGGGAGGATATGTACATGACACCTAACGACAACTGCTGCCTCTGATACTAACTTGGCTGACTCTGTAGCATCACGTGGCCTTTTTAAACCTGCCTCAAAATAGATCTCCATTCATCCTCCTCTAGATTTAGTTAACTCATCGAGCATTATCCCTGATGTTAGTTTCCTCTTGCACCTGGGTGCTAGTCCAACAACGAACATAGGAAGTGTTAGTGTACATCAAACTGTGAGACTACATATAAAGAAGTATGCAACTGTAACTTGACTCCAGCAACTACCTTCTTGCTGTTGAACCTCACAAAGTTCATCTGATCTTGCCAACTCGTCTTGTGTCAAGAACGCTTCGGAAGTAGTGTCAGGTGGCAAGGGAGCTTGGGAACGTGCTGCTAGCTGACTTGACCAACAAGTAACTCATGCAGCTGGTGGTACTGTGGAAGGTGTTGCAACAACTAGGGCTGTCTCCGCTTGTTTGGTGGCAGCTATTGGTTTCTGTTTGGCTTGTTCTGCAACTCGTCTAGCACGGGATACCCTGTTTGTACAATTTTCCGCTGGACTTTAACCTTCTATTGCACCATCAGTACCAGCAGAATCTGCAGGATTCTTCCGCTTCGTTTCCCTGTCATTCTGTGTTCCTTCCTCTTTCTCTATGCCATGTTAAGTCAAGCCGACAACAAAAATGAATAAAAATTTAGTTCTTCAGAACAAATTGATGTGTGATACAGATGAACTGAACTTTGATGTTAGACAACCACATGATAGGAGGATGTAATATGTACGAAAAATAGGACGACATGAGATAACCAGAACTATGATGTGTAAACTAAGCAGAAGACATTTCACTAAATTATAAGCAATGCAATGGAAGGTAGACACCATATGAAAGATGCTACAAATATCGCTCTGCCAAGTTAACAGTGTCTTGTCATAAATGGCGTTTAAACAAATGTGAAGAAGTATAAGAAATAAATCATATGCAAGATGCAAAAAACATCACACTACAAAGTTAAAGGTCTCTTGTCATTAGTGCCATTGCATATTCACAACATTGCATATTCACAGCTTATGATGTGTAAACTAAGGAGAAGGCATTTCAACAAATTAAAAGCAATGAAAGTTAGACACCATATGAAAGATGCAACGAATATCACTGTACCAAGTTAAAACTGTCTCATCATAAGTGCCATTTCAACAAATTAGAAGTAGTACAAGCTAGAAAAAAAGGGAGATGTAACCTATATCACACTCCCAAGTCAAACGTGTCTTATGATAAGTGATTGTTGCGGGTTACACAACAGTAGTACTTTGATGTAAGAACATGGTGTGATAGACAGATATTGTATGTTCTAGAAACAAGAACACATGTCTTATTCACAAGTATAATGTGTAAGTAAGCAGGTCGAATTCAACAAAATTAGAAGCAATACAAGCTAGACATCATACATAACATGCAACCACATATAACAGTGCCAAGTTAGAGGGAGCACCTGTGATGGTGCACTAGGGGAGACGCTCATCATCAACACAGCTACGTCGAGTGTCTATGCATGTGTTGTCTTGCAAATCTTGTTGGGGGGGGGGGTGGAGGAGTAGAATCTGTAGAGGCCCTTAGTTTGGAAGGAGCACCTATATCCGTTGTCTTGCTACTTTCCTTCCGCTTTATTGGTTTTGAATTGTCAAGTAAAACCGACAAGAAAAAGCAATAAAATTCACTCTTCAGAATTCATTCGTGCATGGTACTGACAATCACTACTTTGATGTAAGGCAAACACATGATAGTAGGATGGAATATGTACGAAAAACAGGACGGCATGGCATATTCACAACTATTTGTGTAAACTAAGTAGAAGCCATTTCAACAAATAAGAAGCAATGCAAGCTAGACACCATATGAAAGATGCAACCAATATGACTCTGCCAAGTTAAAAGCATCCCATCATAAATGGCATTTCAACAAATTAGAAGCAGTGCATGCTATAAATCATATGAAAGCTGCAACTAATATCACCCTGCATATACTAAAGGTGTCTCATCACATTGATTCATGTGGGATACAAAAAAGCAATAGTTTTATGTAAGGACCTGCTTAATAGACATATGTACTATGTACTAAAAACAGGAAGGCATGTCACATTAACAGGTATAATGTATAAACTAAGCAGAATAGCACATGCAATTTAACCAGATTGGAAGAATTACAATCTAGACACCAAATGCAACATGCAACCACATATCACGCTGCCAAGTTAGAGCAAGCAACTATGATGCTAGTGTAGGGGAAATGTGGTCATCAACTATAGAGCTACGTTCACTATCTTCATCTAGCCTTGTTGTTTCTTGAGAATCATGTGGGGAGGCTGACACTACATTCTTTAAAAGAGAATCTTTTCTCACAGTAATCCACGGGACTGACTGTCTCATTATAAGTGATTGATGAGGGATACACAAGAACATTAGTTTGATGTAAGAATATGGTTAATAGATAGATGTACTAGTATGTAACAAAAACAAGAAGGCATGTCATATTCAAAGGTATAGTGTGTAAGCTAAGCAGATGCAATTTAACCAAATTGGAAGCAATACAACTAGGCATCCGGCTGGAGTGGTGAGCATGATCATCTAGGACCTGAGAGCCTGGTCGGAGGCTGGCTCCTTCGCCACCATCGTGGCTTTTTAGTTGGCTTCTAGGTGTTGCCTGTCTGTGCTGGGCTTGTCACTGGCTCGGCCAGTGCCCTGACTAGCTATTTGTCTTCTGGTACTCCCGGGATGGTGGTTCATATAAAAAATATCTTTCCTTATCTTAATAAAGACTGACTTCGGCCTTTCGAATACAAGCTAGACACCATATGCAACATGCAACCACATATGACACCGCGAAGTTAAAGCAAGCACCTGGGATGGTGGTTCATGGCGAGCGAGGTCATAAACTCCAGAGCTACGTTTATCGTCTCCATCTGCTGACACTGCACCCTTTATAAGGCTGAAATGTGTCTGGCTAGCTGAGGGAGTCCTGGATTAGGGGGTATCCGGACAGCCGAACTGTGTACAACGTCTGGACTATTGAAGCGTGAAGATACAAGACTCGAGACTTTGGCCCGTGTCCGGATGGGACTTTCCTTGGCGTGGAAGGCAAGCTTGGCGATCCGGATATTATATTTCCTTCCTTGTAACTGACTCCATGTAAACCCTAGCTCTCTCCGGTGTCTCTATAAACCGGAGAGGTTGGTCCTTAGAAGGCCGATCACAATTACATTCATACCATCATAGGCTAGCTCCTAGGGTTTAGCCTCTATGATCTCGTGGTACATCTACTCTTGTACTGCCCATATCATCAATATTAATCAAGCAGGAAGAAGGGTTTTACCTCCATCGAGAGGGCCCGAACCTGGGTAAACACCCGTGTCCCTTACTTCTTGTTACCATCAGCCTTGACACACAGATCAGGACCCCCTACCCGAGATCCGTCGGTTTTGACACCGACATTGGTGCTTTCATTGAGAGTTCCTCTGTGACGTCGCCGCAAGGCTTGATGGCTCGACTCGTCTTCAAGGAAGACATTACTTCGGAGGGAGCCCTGGCTGCAGGCCAGACGCTCCGAATCGGTGGCTTTATTATGGCCGCCCCATCGGCGACAGAGCCGACGATGGCCTCTCGGGCCATCAATCATAACCTTCAGGTCAGTTCGGAACTTGCCGAACAGATGGATCCAATGGAGCTCTCCTCCTTTAATGAACTCTTGGATCGCATCGCCGCTTTGGGAGTCGCTACGAACTACGACCGGATTGGGCTTAAACCCGACCGAAGGGACATCAGATCCCCGCCGGCCACCCATGAGATAGTGATTGTGGAAGAACCACACGCGGATCGTCCCCTAGCTTTGAGGACGAATTATGTTCGGATCGCCGAACTCCTTGAGCCGAAAATCTGCTCAGAGGACAACCTGTCCCAGGTCCCGGACTTAGGATCGGGCATTGGGCCGAAGGAATCGGGTAGCATCCCGTATTTCGAGCTGTTGGGCTTGGAACCGCTCGCGCCCCCGAGCGTTAGATCGGATCATAATCCGGATTCTGCTAACAACACTTATTTGGACTTAAACTGTCTCTCCCGCATCAGGCAAGAGCCCCAAGAGATGGTACATCATTACTGGGCCAGATTCCTCCTTGCACTCAACAAGGTTAAGGACTGCCGCAAGGAGAACATGGTCTCACTCTTCTGCAAAAACTGCACAGACGAAGGACTCCTCAATGCTATAAGCCGCCGCGAGGTAATACGTTTCGCGGACTTGGCAACCATAGTACGTAAGTACTGTGCAATGGAGAGCACATGGAAGACCCAAACAGAATTTTGGGATAGTAACACTCTCACTAAGACCTTTGTCCGAACCAAACGGACGAACTCTCGTAAGACGTCCAATCCAATCCCCAAGAAACTGAAGCCCACCCCAGGGCGGGGATCCGTATTGGAAGAATGGCTCGACGGGCCATGTAAGCTCCATAGTACGCCAGATACAATGCCAACTCATAGCCTTAGGGCATGTTGGATACTCCGGCAGGTGGAAAAAAGTGGCGAGGATCTTCTTGCGAGCCATGAAGCGGAACAATATCCTGCCCACGGACACAATATGGTTCTAACAGTCTTAGAGACTTTCGCCTCAAACAACAGGTGCAAGCGGGCTCACCGAAGCTCCGCAGAAATTTGCCATGTGGCAAAGATGAACCCCTGGAACGACACGACTATAACTTTCAATGCCAGTGAGGAACCTCGATTCCAGACTGTCCGGGCACCGGCCGCTCTGGTCCTTAGCCCAATCGTGGATAGCTTCCGGCTAACCAAAGTACTCATGGACGATGGAAGCGGGTTAAACTTGATCTATGGAGAAACGCTCAACAAAATGGGGATTGATAAGGGCTGCATTGAGAAAAGTGGCACCACCTTCAGGGGAATCATCCCCACTCGGGAAGCACGGTGCACGGGAAAAATCACACTTGATGTGGTATTCGGCACTCCAGAGAATTATAGGTCTGAACAAATCACATTCCAAGTGGCTCCCTTCAGCAGCGGATACCACGCCCTTTTAGGGCGGGACGCGTTTACAAGCTTTCAAGCTGTACCCCATTACGGGTACATGAAGCTTAAAATGCCCGAACCCAATGGAATCATCACTCTAGCCAGTGATCCGGACATCGCACTCCGCGCCGAAAACAAAACCGCAGCACTAGCCCTGGAAGCATTATTTGAAGCCCTGGCAGCAGAAGAGTTAACGACACCGCGGGCCACCATGGACAGGGACGACGTGATACTCGACAAACGACCCAAGTCCACCTCATTTAAACCTGCAGACGAGATAGCCAAATTCCAGGTCCACCCAACGGATCCCACGAAGACAGCATCCATCAGAACACAACTGAGCCCCGTGATGGACGCCGCACTGCGAGATTCCTTACGCGAGAATTGGGACATTTTTGCCTGGCACCATTTGGACATGCTAGGCATCCCACGCCGGCTGGCCGAACACAGCCTAAACATACTAAAGGGATACAAATCGGTCAAATAGACCCTAAGGTGGTTTTCATAACCCAAACGGCAGGCCATGGGGGAAGAGCTAGCCAAGCTACTAGAGGCCGGATTCATCAGAGATATCAAACATCCGGATTGGCTGGCGAATTTGGTAATGGTGCCAAAGAAGGACAAATCCTGGCGCCTATGCGTCGACTTCAAAGACCTCAACAAGGCTTGCCCCAAGGATCCCTTGCCCCTCCCTCGCATCGATCAAATCATCGATGCCACAGCTGGACACGACTCGCTGTGTTTTCTCGACACATACTCTGGATACCATCAAATAAAGATGGCAGAATCTGACCAAGCTGCAACAACTTTTATAACGCCATACGACCCTTTTTGCTTCAACACTATGCCCTTCGGGCTCAAGAATGCCGGCGCAACCTATCAGTGCATGATCCAAACATGCCTGGAGAAACAAATTGGCAAAACAGTGGAAGCATATGTGGACGACGTTGTCATAAAAACCAGACACGTCGAAACCCTAATAGATGACTTGAGGCTCACATTCGATAACCTCCGGACATACGACATCAAGTTGAATCCAGAAAAATGCATTTTCGGTGTCCCTTCGGGGAAGCTCCTGGGCTTCATTGTTTCCAATAGAGGAATAAAAGCGAATCCAGCAAAAATCCGAGCCCTGTCGCAGTTGGCCATACCAACAGATCTCAAGCACATCCAGAAGCTAGCAGGATGCATGGCCGCTTTATATCCAGGCTAGGAGAAAAGGCATTGCCTCTTTACCGCCTCCTTTGGCGCACTGAACACTTTGTATGGACGGATGCAGCCGTGGCCGGACTCGATGAGATAAAGACCTTATTGGCCAGTAATCCGGTCCTAACAGCGCCAAACATCGGCGAACCTATGCTACTATACATAGCTGCAACACATCAAGTGGTAAGCGCAATGCTCGTCGTCGAATGAGAGGTGGAAGGATACAAATTCCTGCTTCAAAAGCCGGTTTACTACGTATCCACGGTGCTCACCCCATGTAAATCCCGATACCCACACTATCAAAAAATAGCATACGCAGTCTTCATGGCATCTCGGAAGCTAAGACACTACTTTCAGGAGTGTTCGATTACCGTCGCCTCCGAAGTACCACTCAGCGACATAATTAATAACCACGATGCTACGGGCCGGATTGCTAAATGGGCCATCGAGCTCATGTAGTTCGACATAACATACAAACCGCGGCAGGCCATTAAGTCGCAAGTATTGGCTGACTTTGTCGCCGAATGGACAGAAGCCGAACTCCCTAAAGAGTACGGCGCATACTCCAACTGGATCATGCACTTTGACGGCTCCAAAATGCCGGCCGGACTGGGAGCAGGGGTAGTCCTGACGTCTCCCACCGGGGACACGGTCCAATACGTCCTACAAATATTATACACAGACTCCAACAATGCGGCCGAATACGAGGCCCTGTTACCTGGTCTTCGGATGGCAGTCTCTATGGGCATCCAACACGTGGAAGTGCGCGGGGATTCGAACCTCACAATATCACAAATAAACGGAGACTTTGATGCCAAGGATCCGAAAATGGCGGCCTATCGTAATGCTGTCCTCAAAATGTCAGCTCGGTTCGAGGGGCTCGAATTCCACCATGTGGCTCGAGAAAACAATCAAGCGACCGACGTCCTTGCCCGCATCGGCGCCAAATGCGACCCTGTCCCACCTAATATATTCCTGGAAAGGTTGTTCAAGCCATCTGTAGTATGGGAAGGGGAGTCCGGCAATATCAACACAGATCCGGATACACCCCCAGATTCCGAACCATCCGACACAATCGGAGGCGCTGCCACCGAAATAACACCTTCGGCCCACGAAATAATGGTCGTAATCGCCCCGTGGACCGAGCCTTCTTGGCCTATTTAAATAGGCAGGAGCTCCCTGAAGACCAGAATGAAGCACGCTGCATAGTTAGGCGTTCTAAAGATGACAAGGTCCACGAAGGGGAACTCTACAAGAAAAGCGCGACCGGAGTGCTCCAAAGGTGCCTCTCCGAAGAGGAAGGGCGGCAACTCCTGGCTGAAATTCACGCCGGACTGGGCGGACACCACGCCGCAGCTCGATCGCCAGTGAGGAAAGCCTTCCGTACAGGCTTCTATTGGCCGACGGCCCGAGCAGACGCACAGGACCTTGTCCAACATTGTATCGGCTGCCAGCTCTTCGCCAATCAGAGTCATATGCCCCCTACCGCTCTCTAAACAATCCCCATAACTTGGCCCTTCGCGGTCTGGGGGCCGGATATGGTCGGATCCCTTAAAGGGGAAAGCCATAAGAAAAAATACCTATTGGTCATGGTGGACAAATTCACCAAATGGATCGAAGCCAAACCAGTTAAAACAGCCGAATCCGGACCATTAATAGACTTCATATCCGGGGTTGTACACCGGTACGGTGTCCCCCATAGCATCATCACTGATAATGGCTCAAATTTCACAGCCGATGACGTGAAAACTTGGTGCAGCAAAATGGGCATTAAGCTCGACTACGCTTCCGTCTACCACCCGCAAACAAACGGCCAGGTCGAACGGGCAAATGGTCTTATCATGAGTGGCATAAAACCCAGATTAGTGTGATCTTTAACAGAGTCAGATACACACTGGGTAGAGGAGCTCGACTCCGTACTCTGGGGGCCGCGGACCACACTGAATTGAACCACCGGATACACACCATTTTTTATGGTGTACAGTGCGGAAGCAGTACTACCCTGCGACATAATACATGATTCGCCACGCGTACGCATGTACGAAGAGAAGGAAGCCGAGTTAGATCGGCAGGATAACCTGGACGCCCTGGAGGAGGAGCGCGATGTCACAAAAGCCCGTTCCGCATTCTATCAGCAGCAGGCTCGACGATATCAAAGCAGAGAAGTGCGGGCCAAAAATTACAATATTGGTGAGCTTGTGCTACGCCTACCGGAGAAGAAGAAGGACAAACTCAAACCCAGATGGGAAGGTCCCTTCGTCATCGACAAAGTTCTCACCAGAGGAGCGTACCGCCTATGTAATGCATCTGACAACAGACTCGAGCCAAACCCATGGAACGCAGCTAGACTCCGGAGATTCTACGCCTAACGCCGAACGCAGTGTTCGTCTCCTCACCCCTCCTTTTTAAATTATGCTCCACCATTGTTCCTCTCCTTTCTCAATCCTCTTTCCATTCACATAAAGTACTTAATACAGTGCGGATTTCCGGATTATCCTGACCGTACCACGTGTGCAAGCTGTATCTGGGGGCTTCCTATTCGGAAGCTAGACATAATTGCTTTAATGGCTTTTTGCCCATCACATATGCGTCCTTTTTCCATATGTGCCTTTTCTTCACCATTATATGCATCGATATGACTTAAGATGTGGCCAAGCTGGGTTTCCTGGCTCTTGTATTTATGCCCTACGTTCCCGTTCATTCGGCTAGGGCATATGGGGAGCACCTCTGCGATTGTTACTGCCGGTTGAGCCGGATGTGTACCTCAGACTGGATGAAGCCGAAAACTAGTTTCCTTAAGAGAATATTCGATCGGTGAACAAAGGATGTATTCGTTGGTTACAACAAAGAACCCCAGAAGCTTTGTATCCTGCGCCATCGTGCGTAGACCGGACATGTGCACCGACACATGGATACCTAGGGAAAGGAACCCCTACGGAACTATTCTCCCTAGAAGATGTTTCTTGCTATCCATGCAATATAACATAACTAGTTGGGTACTTGTCTATTCAAGCACCTATGACCCCTACGCCTGGTCTCCAAGCATGCCCCGGTTTTCACATAACCGAGCAGGTATTCGGACACACCCCGGACTATAGGGCCCGGGGGCTGAAGCGAAAAGGTCCGCCATGACAAATGATCTCAATCCAGCTAGAGGCTACTTTTGCCAATTAATTTACACAGTCACTGAGAATGACTATATTCCTCGTATATACCTTCTAACAGGTTATCTAGCCTACAATCCTGCTGAGAATACTTAGCGGCTAATGCTACCTGGTCATACACGAGGCTAACGGGAATTTCTTGCCCATCGGGCCCCGCCGGTCCCACTTCGGCCATATGGTTCAGGTCCAGCTTGGTGTAGCACGTCTTCACCATCACCCAGGCTTCTCTCGCTCCTTGCCGGCAGGCTGATATCTTCCATAGACGGAAGCACCACCGGGCTCCTTGGAGCAGGTCCGCAAGCTCCCCCATGCCATTCGGCAGTAGGCCTGATGGCCACAAGGCCTGAGCAACACCGTACATTACTTGCCGGGCACGCTCGTGCATCTGCGACAGTTCTTGCAGCAAATCGCTGCAGATGAGGGCATCTCCTCTTCAGGGCGACCCGTTAACATTCCTACAAGGAAAAATCTTTTTAACAAACTTCCTCGCCGAACTATCAAATAGTTCGCTTGCGTTCCTACCATAGATGTCGCGACGAAGTTTTTTGTTCTCCTTCATGGAGTCCACTAGTTGGGCGCGGACGTCCTTTAATTCCATGTCCAGACGAATATTGGCATCATGAAGCTTGTTCTTCTCTTGCACCACCTGCATAAGGATGCGCTCGCCGGCCTTTAGTTGCCGTTGGAGATGCGAGTCGTCACCCACTACGCCATCCGGATTCACTCCAGGATTGTCTGCAGAACTTACCGTTAGACTAACTACACCAGCCATCTAGCAACTAGCACATCTGTGTATAATGGAGACAAATATTACCGGCAGGGGCCTTTCGGGAGCCCTCTAACTGGGCCTGCAGGCCTCCAGCTCCCGTGCCAATTGTTCATTCTAGTCCACAAGGACCTGCAGATATATTGATCCTTCAAACAGTTGTCCCAACTATTATAAGTCTCAGGTGCTACTGCTAGGCATACTTATCAAAATCTCTTACCCGTATGTCTTTGGTATACTGGCTTGTCGCTTGAGCAAGCCCGCCTCGAGCGGCTCGGACATATGCGTCCGCCGAATTGAATGCATTAAAAGCCTCTTCAGAAAAGATGTTGTGCCGGAGCACGGCCTTCCGGCGCCAGTGGTTCATGGCGCTCTCCACTTCGGAGTTCGTGGCCGAACACATACCCGCATCCTCCATCGGGGAGCCATGCAGTACTGGCCCCGTGTCCGCCTCCGCCCCTGAAGCCGGTTCTGGAACCCGGCTGGTGGAGGCGTGGTTGGTAGGGTTTCCGGATATAGCCCGGTTATTCCTCTTCCTGCCAAGACAGAAGGGGCGCCGTCATATTCCAAATTCTATGATAAGCTGGACAGGCTATGACTTTACCTCTGCAGTGGTGTGTCAGCCCTCACCGCCTTCCTCTTGAGCCTGCCCGATCCAGACGCCCATGGTTGACGAGCCCCCAGGGGCTCGGCCCCTTGCTCCGGCCGTCGTTTCTGCAAATAGAGCGACGCCTCAAAGGTAAAATTAATACCTGGGGAAAGTCCTCTTCGAAGGATAGGGTTTTTTTAGCTCAGCTTACATGCGACGTGGGAAGCAGTCTAGGGGAGTCAGCCGTAATGGCCACTAGGGCGCCGTCCCAGCTCGCCTGATAAAATACTCCGTTGACGAGCTCCACGGTAATATCCGGATCTACTTTGAATCCCGGATCTAGGGCCCTTCCAGGGTCCTCGGGTTGCGGGGAGGGGCTGAAGATTCCTTCCATGGCCCTCCTTAGTTCTTGCTCAGAGGCATTAATGCAAATAATCTTAGCAAAAGTACGGTAGAGTAAATGAAACTGGGAAAAGTATGGCAACTTACCCATTCTGGGGGGTTGTACATGGAGAACCCGTCCCGTGTTTTTATGCGAAGGAACTCCTCCTCTTCCCCCTTGTATAAACCGGACAAGATCCTTTCCAAAGCGGCAGCGGAGTCCAAATCCTTGCGACCACAGCGGGTGGCGTCATCTTCCCCGTTGTAATGCCACATGGGCCTCCCCCGATGTTGGAGTGGCTGCACTCCTCGCTTTATGCATATTGCCATGACTTCAATGATCGTCAGTCTAGACTTGGCCAGCAACTTTATCCTGTTCATCAGGAGGAATATCTCCCTTGTCTCCTCTTCTTGAGGGCCCTGGGGACGCCAGCTTAGGCGTGCCCTCGGTGGGGCGTTGCTAAACTTTGGGAGACCCCTCCGGACTGGATCCGGAAGGGGAACGTCATTTATATAGAACCACTCTGACGGCCAGTTTTCTGGTGCGTTCTCAGGAGTGCCGGACAGGTATCCGGTCTCGGCAATGCGCCATACTTCGGCCCCGCCCACTTGATACAGGGACTCCCCCTGGGTGCGGGGGACAAGGCGGAACAACTTCCTCCACAATCCGAAGTGTGGTTCGCAGCCTAGAAGCAGTTCGCAAAGAGCGACATACCCCGCTATGTGCAGAATGGAGGCTGGGGTAAAATTGTGTAGCTGGAGGCCATAGAACTCCAGGAGCCCGTGGAGAAATGGGTGGATAGGGAACCCGACGCCCCTCAGCAGATGCGAGATGAGGCATATTCGCTCCTCCGGAGACGGGTTAGGAAATCCCTCCGCTTGTTCCCCTCCGTTGTAAGTAGCTATTCCAGCTCGGACGGAGACTATGAATGCCGGTGGAGGAAACCCTTGGGTTTGTAACTTCACCAAACGGCTATGGGGAACTGAACACTCTTCCCAATCCCCCGACTTAGAGTGAGGAGGGCAAGTAGAAGAGATGCGATGGCCGGCCATGCTGGAATGGCTTTTCGCGAAGCGCTCTAGGATGCTAGCTCAAGGGAAGGGAGTGAGGTTTGGATTTGAGAACCCCTGCCCCTTCAAATAGACGGTTGGCTTGGAGGATTGAGGGTGGAAAATGCAAAAATACCTTGACTCCTCGCATTCGCTCGACACGTGGAGATGGTCATTACTGAGGCGCTAAAGCCAAGGAGCACGACATCGATTGGAGACCGGACACTATACGTCGCAACAGATACTTTGGAGTATTCGGAGGAGGAACCCGCCTTGCAATGCCGAAGACAATACTGCGCGCCGGACTCATCGTCATTGAAGCCTGGTTCAGGGTCTACTAAGGGAGTCCTGGACTAGGGGGTATCCGGATAGCCGAACTGTGTACAACGTCCGGACTATTGAAGCGTGAAGATACAAGACTCGAGACTTTGGCCCGTGTCCGGATGGGACTTTCCTTGGCGTGGAAGGCAAGCATGGCGATCCGGATATTATATTTCCTTCCTTGTAACTGACTCCATGTAAACCCTAGCCCTCTCCGATGTCTATATTAACCGGAGAGGTTGGTCCTTAGAAGGCCGATCACAATTACATTCATACCATCATAGGCTAGCTCCTAGGGTTTAGCCTCTACGATCTCGTGGTAGATCTACTCTTGTACTACCCATATCATCAATATTAATCAAGCAGGAAGTAAGCTTTTACCTCCATCGAGAGGGCCCGAACCTGGGTAAACACCTGTGTCCCTTACTTCTTGTTACCATCAGCCTTGACGCACAGATCGGGACCCCCTACCCGAGATCTGCCGGTTTTGACACCGACACTAGCCGCGTATGATGCTAGAGCGACTTCTCTCTTTTCTTTTCTGCTTCTCTCAAGGCAGCAGAGTCTGAAATACCCTTGCATAAGAACACAATAGTGAGAGTATGGGTGAAGTGTGTGCAGAACTAGTGCACTGTAAAAGTAGCAGATAGCAGGTGGCTGAAAAATAAATGACATGAGACATATGATAGCTCTACAACATTGCATGGCAAACAAAATTAGATTCTACTCCATATGATTTTGTAATATATGAGCATAGGGATGGCTGGGAAATGTAGGTACTCCTCCACCACAACACCACATGTGGTCCTATCAAAATAACAGTCAACTGAAAATAAATAGGTCAGCCGATTTTTTATGAACCGTCCGATGTATAAGGAACGGGCAGATGACCTTCGTCTACCTCCCGCCAGACCGCTGCCTCCGCTGCCCCGCCCTCCCCTCGACCTCACACCACCGCCGTGATTGGCAGCGCCCCCATGCCATCCCTTTAATCCCGGTCGACCTCCAGATTGGGCGCCAGCAGCTCTAGGCCCGACACGCCCCTAAGATAAACACGGATGCGCTATTTCCCCGGTGTAATAGGTGGACTAGCGCCTGTTATGCCGGGGAATGCTTCCGTTAATTGGGAATCAACTGACCAGGAATTGAAATCCAGGGGGCGATGAACCTCTAGCTAAGGTGAAATAGTATATGAGGAGAAACCTTGTGCATCGCAAGTTACTAGGAACATCTAATATCAAGAAGAAGTGGTCAACTAGTGTCTTCTGTGGGATGAATACCATGCAAGCAGACACGTAAGATTTGTACGAATAAGGGAAGAGGAGTACCATTTCCGGTTGCCAGTGTTGTGTCCTCCATATGTCACGATGATTTTCTTCTTTTTGCCGGGGAATCGATGTTTTGGAGGAGGGTGCAGCCTTGGACGAACCCATGGCCAAATTGTTGACTGCGTTGCCGTGGCCGTATGTCGGCGGAGGGGAAGCCGATCCGAGGCGGCGAAGGATGGCGTAGCAGGAACAACACATGTGTAGTGGACGGTGGCGAAGTTGGAGCGGCAACGGTGAGGCACAGGACGACGTGGTTGAACTGCCTCGGGTACAGATGGCTCGGCCTCGGCTTCAACTACTAGCTGTGGAGGGTGTTGCGCTTGAGGTTGCGGTGGACGACGACATCGGGGTATCGGCACCGGCGTGATGGAGGAGGGCAGCGGTTGATGGGTGGGACGGGGTGGCGGACGGAGGACGCAGGGGTTTCACGGCTGGTGGAGAGGTAGTTTTGGCGCCCACGGAGTACGAATGGGGAATCGGACAGGGGGCGGGGGGAGCTAAGGGAGAACCATGTTTCGGTCTGGAACACGCTTGTTTTTGGCTTTTTTGAACAGATGGGACGCGCTTGTTTGAAATTTGGGGAAAGTACAAACTTTGCCCCCCTCTTAAATTTTGGACCTACTGCGGGTCGGGGGTAGGATGGTAATCCCAGGTGTCCCAAAAAGTGGCTGGGAGCGATTTTGGCCGCGCGCATATGTGCTTAGGCGGCCATTGTGTATGAATGTTTTTTGGAGGCGGTTGCGTGGCATCTAGATGAAGCTACAAACCTACCCCGGTTTAAACCTTTGGACGTCGGGTCGGTAGGTTTCACTGGTCGGAGTTAGAAAAGTAATTTCCATCTACTACCAAACATTGGTCTCACGCGGTTTCGGGCGAGTAGAGGCTCTTTTGGCGCTTTGTTCGAAATTTTGGAACAGAAGCATTCACGTTTAGAGTACTCTTGAACTTTGAGGATTGACCTAAATAGACAACATTAAATTTGACCTTGTATGTTTAAAAACCTCATTAAATCATCCGCTTCTTTTTGAAATTTTGACACTTCAAAATCCTATAACTACGATTATTTTGGAACAGAGGAGCTAAATTTGAATCTATTTTATACACGACTATATATGCTATTATGTACAAAAGCAGAGCAAATATTGGTGCCCCCATAATTTAGGTATGATTTACGAATGCCATGATATCGAATTCAAATAATTGAATGGACTTCATGTTGAATTCGAATTTCTTAAACCACCTTAAGTTGATTTCAAGTGTATGCTAATTCATAGCTAGCTATTTATATTGTTCATTGTGTAACTTTCATATGTATAATGTGCTTTACACACACAACATGAACTATACTCACGTTTATATTCGATTGCTAAAGCGATGCATTGTATGGAGTTCAAAATACTAACTATGTGGATCAATTATGTCGAATAATAACATAGACATGCTCAAATTCGATAGAATCTAGATGTCTGATGGATCATTGACCATTGCTTACGCGAATTGCAAATATCATGATCCCATCCTAATATTTGGATACAATTTATATCTTTAATCAATGTGTAAATTAGTCTTTTACGTGTAGTTTCACTCTCCACCGGTGGTCTCTCACACATGCTCACACACTCTCTCCCGAGGTGTCTTTCTCACAGACATGCTCTCGATATAACCCTCCCTCCCTCTCGTAACCATTTACGACAGTTTTCACTAACCTTTATCACAAGCACTCTTCCTCTCACAAGCATACACATGCACAATCCCCATCGACCCTTTCTATATACATAGACCTTCCTACGTGTCTCCTGTATGCACATTATCTTTAGGCCTGTCTCTCACGCATTGTCTCACACCTCTCTTCCTAATCGACGAGTATGATTCTAGCAGAGCATTCTGTAGGATGCCCCTTAAAGTTAGGTTGGATGAATAGTATATCCGAGATAAGGGGTTACCTTAGTCCGAGGACCTAGGGTTACAAATCCTAGCCGGCTTTGTTAGTGGACACAGAGTCCTTCACGATTCTGCTATCTTCGTCTTGTACAACTAGTCATCCATGGGTCTCCCTAAATGCGTCACGGTCCGACCAATGTGGCAGGATGGAACCGAACCAAGGGCCTCACCTCGGCCCACAGGACCTCACGCGGTGACACACCCTCTGCCGCCAGGTCTTGTTATCTTCTCACACCCACACATACCAGCATCGACACCACACAAAAAAAATTCTCCTCGTGCCTCTATTACCTCCCCCCTTGCATATACACACTCAAGGGAATCTCTTGCCGTGACATCATATTCCTCTCTCTCCCTAGACCTCTCTCATTTCTTGAGCTATCTCTCCCATGCCCCCTCCTCTCGTCGACCCCTCTATCCAAGCCTCTCTCGAATACGTAATACACACACATACCTCTCTAGGCCCTGCCAAATACATCAACTACACATTCACACATGTTACATCACATACCCCATTGATCTAAAAAGCCATCTCTGCACGTTTATTTCGCATATAACATTCCTTTTGAATAAAGTGTGGCCAAAAAATTATTTTAGAATTTCTACATATATACAACATTACAAAGTTATATGGAGGAGTATGAGCGTTAATTTGCATTGCATAGTGTCCACCATGATATTTATTCTGCACTGTGAATTTTTATATTTTTATACTATATATAAAGTTAGTCATATAAACGGAGAGCATCTCTCTCCATCGCATACACCCCCTCTACGCCCCTTTCACGTATGCACACAAACTATCTCCAGGTCCTCTAAAAGTACGCCCCCAACACATTCACGCATGTTTCATCTTTCTCTCACGATATATACAGTGACGATCATTGTATTTGAAGAGAAAGCACTATACGTACATTGGACTTCAGAATCCACTCATTGCGGTCACCATTTATGTTTTTGGTTATCATACAGTCACGGGCTTACCGTACAACCCTGTATTTGCTCAAGACACAACTAGTTCACCAGTTAAACGCTCCACGTGGCACCTCTAGTGTTGCATCACATTATCTCACTACCATTGGGCCCACCTGTCGGCTTGTATGTACTCTACACTCTTATAAAAACAGAGTTGGTGATGATGGAGTGCCTGTCATCCTGCAATATAGGCCGTCCGATTTATATCTGACGGATAGGAAGGAAACTATGGCAATTTTGCAAAAAGGTACCCACACACCTCTCCACATTTGAAAATAAGGCCTTCCTTCGTTCATCCTTTTCTCTCACAAGATAAACTAGTCATACAAATGCATCTTGATGTTACGTGCAACGCATGGGCATCTTGCTAGTAAGAATGAAAACAAACGACAAAAAAATATTGGACGGTGGTTAGAAGTCATGACCGCGGGCACAGCGGACAAGGTGGCCTTGTATTGGTATGCTGAGCCGTCTGTTTTAACACACAGGAGCTGGTGTGGTGATTATACACACACGCACGCATGCACACGAACTGCATGTACGGAACACTCACACGAACACATGCAACCATGCACGCACGCAACACTCACACATACACATGCATGCACACACCACACGACCAACACAAACTCTCACGCTCAAGTGCTCAACCTACATGTGCATGCGCACACATCAGGCCCTGACAGACACATACACAACGAGGTGGTTCCCGTGCACGGGTTGGAGTCTTGTCGCGCCTGCGTAAATTTGTGTTTATCTGGCCCTTTTCCTATGCTAAATGACAGGTGGTACCCACAAGGAACATGGTCAATTTAATTAGTCAACATGGTGCCATGCAGACTATTTGGCCGGTCAACAGAGTGCAATCCCATGCTGAACATTCAGCAAGTGAGCGTATAATCACCGAAAACGTATATAGTGACCGTAATGAGCGTATTCTGAAGTCTGATGACTGTATTACGCTTTTCTCTCTGTAGGCCCTCCAACACTACATCTCTACATGTTCTCGCATGTTACATCTAACAACTATGCAATACAGCACTACTACTACACTCTAACCTAATAAATCATATGCATTTTTAGTTTTACTAGATATCATATTGTTACTTAATTATTCAGTTTGCATACATTAAAACTGCTTTTGAAATTTATGGCCAGTATCATCTGTCGCGCGGGAAAATCCTGCCCTTTCCTGTTTAATCGTGTTTGTATCGATGGATCGTGCGAAACAACAAAACTATAGTACTATAGTACTATACAGCACAAGTAACAGTTCACTAGGCCACCGTGTCGTGTACTCCTCCGTCATAAGAGTGGAGCACATGCTTTCATAAGTGTTCTAGTCCCTTCCGCCGACATGTGGGACATCAAGCTACCGGGTCCACGTGCCATACCGAAATACAGTGCAGAGTAGCAGGGGTGAAGCACCCCAGTCATGGGACCGGCGTAGTAATGAGCAATGAGGCGTCAAATCACAAAGCTGCACCTTTCCCGCAGTTAAATTGGAGGGATGAAGTAATAATGCTAAAAAAAGAAGTTGGAGGGATGAAGCAACCATCATTTCACTCGTTGCTGAATCTGCTTCTCCCTCACCTTCTTCAAGTTAACCATGTGTTGCTTCTGTCGTTGTTCTGCCTCATGTGGGACGCGGATCGGCTTGGTAAAGCACTGACATGTGAGACCGCATGTTAGCAAACTGCCAGGCCAACGTCCTCTAAAAATAAGAACCCCCCCCCCCCCCGCCATCCGCACGGCAAAATCACCTCCTTTTTACTAATCTTGATTCTATAATTTTTTAGATCAATATAATTGAGATTTGTATAGATAGCACACAGGAGCAAAACCAAGTGGTACAGTTAAGGGCATCCACAATGTGTAGCCAAATGTGAAAATAGCTTTTGGCATCGATGGCAACCACTGTGGACGGTGCTGCCAAAGCCAAAAAGATGGAACCAAAGCTCCCTGATTGATTGATTCAAGGAATAGAAAAATGCAACGTCTCTCCTCTTTCTCTCGTGCTTGGACGCATGCACAGTATAGAGCACAGAGTCTACTCCCATGTCCCTTCTATCACAATCGTAAAGCTGTGAGGCGTCAAATCACAAAGCACTAACAAAGCAACCATCATTTCACTATTCGCTGACTCCACTTCTCCATTGTCTTCTTCGAGAAACCACCTCACCGCACTAAGTTGGACGGACAACGCTATTGTGTACTAGTAGTACTAGTACATTTACGCGTCCTTTGGTTCAACAAACTTCCTGGATGCAAATAAGGCGGTTGTCTTGGCTTGTAGGCGGCACTTGTGAACGAATGGTCTCCCTCAATGGTGTTCTCCGTCGAATGCACTTCGCCAAACCACAACATTCGAGATATCATTGATGTCACCGCAATGGGGAAGGAAATCAAATAGTTACTACCTCCATTTTTTTGTACACAAGGCCAATATATCAAAATTACAATTTCCAAAAGGCCACTAACACTAATCGAGGCAAAATTGATGGCGTTTGCCTCGTACTAGCAACCAAGGACATTAATATACCCTTGCATGCATGCGGAAGTGAGAAGGTTGGTTTGCATGACGCTGTATTAATCAAGCGATGAGGAGTGAGATGGTTACCTCTTTGGTCTTTGGAGAAAAAAATACGCATTAATTGACACGTCAAACGAGGATTTGTATCTATTAATCCCGCGAAGGAAAATCCCGCCTTTCTTTTTTAACACTAGTACTCCTAGTATGTATGTACTTGTATCCTATTTGGGTCTAGGCTTGCATTGACATACTTCGCCACACATTTTTGCCGAGCTTGCCTAAAGTTTTCAAAATGAAAAGGAGGTACACTTGCGCATGGCTGTCACGGTCGCACCGCACCCTCACACAGTCGCTCTTGCACGCTGCAAACCCAACCAAGGGAGCGCACCCTCATTGATGATAACCCACAAGTATAGGGGGTCGTAACAGTTTTCGAGGGTAAAGTATTCAACCCAAATTTATTGATTCGACACGAGGGGAGCCAAAGAATATTCTCAAGTATTAGCAGCTGAGTTGTCAATTCAACCACACCTGAAAGACTTAATATCTGCAGCAAAGTATTTAGTATGCAAAGTAGTATGGAAGTAACGATAATGGTGGCAAAAGTAATAGTAGTAGTTTTGTAGTAATCGTAACAGTGGCAACGGATAAGTAACTAAACAAAGATCAATATGTGAAAAGCTCGTAGGCAATGGATAAGTGATGGATAATTATGTCTGATGTGATTCCTCATGCAACAGTTATAACATAGGGTGACACAGAACTAGCTCCAGTTCATCAATGTAGTACTCTCACAATGAGTTTTATCAAATATCAAGTTATACTTAAGCATCTTCTTCTTATTTTTAACAGTAAATTCATGTGCTACCATACTCTTATAATCTAGAAAAATAGGGGGTAGCAACTTTTCCTCTTTCTCATAATGCCTAATAGGTACCTCAAGGTGTTTAGCAAGGCATGAAGCAAAGATCCCACCAAAGATGGGGCCCTTTGTGCGGTTTAGACTTAAACATTTAGCAACAGTATCGCCTAAACTGAAGGTTGTATCACGAAACAAAGCACGGTGCAAAATAACAAGGTCAGGAGCACTAAGGTTTCCACTATTCCCATGACCAATTAAGCATCTGCTAGCAAATATCGCAAAGTAACATAGAACAGGAAAATGTATACTAGTAGTTCTTGCATCTAAAACTTTCCTTGTTTCTCCTACAACAATTCTATCAATAAATCCATCCACATTGCTAGGATCTGGTTCCTCGATGCTGCCCATAAAGGGTAGCTTGCAAACCAAACAAAAATCATGGAGTAACATCTTCTTAACCTCATCATATAAGTGAAACTCCACTAAAGGTGGTGATTTCTTAGCATGGAAATAAAAATTTTGCATGAAAATATTAGTGACTAGGAGATACTGTTCACGCTGGTCGTGGAGGAAGTCGGTGAGGCCTGCATTCTCAGCCAAGTAATAGAAGTCATCGTAAATTCCGGTGGCCTTCAAGAATGCATCACAAGGCCATTCACACGGCCGGGCCTCTGTGGTGCGAGGAAGATTGTATTTGGGCTTTTTATTCTCCTCATTCTTCTTATCCTTCGAGCTTCGGCTCGCAGATCCCCTCAAATCTCTTCATCATTTTCTTTCTCTGAAAAATTTCTGAAATTTTTAGTGACTCAAAATAAAAGTGAACCAAACTCAACAAGATTGATAGCAACTACTCCCACAAGTGCCTAGAGGCTATATCATTCATTAAAACTACTTTGGACCATATAAATTTGACATGCAAGCTCAAGAACAGGGTCACTTCAGCAGCAAAAATTTGCAATAAATAAAGCACTAGAACAAAAACTAATTGGACCATTGGAGGAGTCACATACCGAAGAACAATCTCCCAAAATAGTTTTGTGAATGGAGCTTTGAGCAAGGGGATTGAAAATGGCAACAAGATGAGCTAGAACACGGGATTGAGCTATGGGAGGATTTTTTTTCTGGAGGAAGACGAAGTGAGTGGGTGCTGGAATAAGTGGAGGGGGTCCACATGGGGCCCACGAGGCAGGGGGCACGCCCTAGGGGGGTTGGGCGCACCCTGTGCCCTCGTGGCCAAATGGTGGGTCCCCCCTGGTGTGTTCTGAGTGCCAAAAATTCTTAAATATTCTATAAAACATCATACTTCATTTTCAGGGCATTTGGAGAACTTTAATTTTCGTTTTTTTGCATGGATAAGTCAGAAAATAGACAGAAAAATACTATTTTTGCTTAATTTAGTCTAAATAACAGAAAGTAAAAGGAGGGTACAGAGAGTTGTGCTTTCTAACTTCATCCATCTCATGCTCATCAAAAGGAATCCACTAACAAGGTTGATCAAGTCTTGTTAACAAACTTCTTCCGAATAACATGAAACCGGAGAATTTTTGAATAGCACTAGGTTACCTCAATGGGGATATGCATGTCCCCAACAATAAGAATATCATATTTCTTTTTGACAGTAGGGAGAGGGAATTCAAAACCTCCAATAGTAATCGTTGAAATTTTTCCAATAGAATTTATACAATGAACTTGAGGTTGTTTCCTCGGAAAGTGCACCGTATGCTCATTACCATTAACATAAAAAGTGACATTGCCTTTGTTGCAATCAATAATAGCCCCTGCAGTATTCAAAAAGGGTCTACCAAGGATAATCGACATACTTTCGTCCTCGGGAATATCAAGAGTAACAAAGTCTGTTAAAATAGTAACGTTTGCAACCACAACAGGCACATCCTCACAAATACCGACAGGTATAGCAGTTGATTTATAGGCCATTTGCAAAGAGATTTTAGTGGGTGTTAACTTATTCTAATCAAGTCTACAATATAAAGAGAGGGGCATAACACTAACACCAGCTCCAAGATCACATAAAGCAGTTTTAACATAGTTTCTTTTAATGGAGCATGGTATAGTTGGTACTCCTGGGTCATATTCCACCCTTAAAAGTATAATTAGCAAGCATGATGGAAATCTCCGCTTCGGTATATTTCTTTTATTTGTAACAATATCTTTCAAATACTTAGCATAAGGATTCATTTTAAGCATATCAGTTAAACGCATACACAAAAAGATAGGTCTAATCATTTCAGCAAAGCGCTCAAAATCCTCATCATCCTTTTTCTTGGATGGTTTAGGAGGAAAAGGCATGGGTTTCTGAACCCATGGTTCTCTTTCTTTACCATGCTTCCTAACAACAAAGTCTCTCTTATGATAACATTGATTCTTTGATTGTGGGTTATCAAGATCAACATCATGTTCAATTTCTACATCATTATTATTACTAGGTTGAACATCAACATGAACATCATCATTAACATTATCACTAGGTTCATGCTCATTACCATATTGTGTTTCAGCATCAGAAATAGAAGTATCATTGGGATTCTCAGGTGTGTCTATAACAGGTTCACTAGAAGCATGCAAAGTCCTATCATTTTTCTTTTTCTTTTTCTTAGAAGGACTAGGTGCATCAACATTAGTTCTCTAAGAATCTTTCTCAACTCTCTTAGGACAGTCCTTAGGATACAAAGGTTCCTGAGTCATTCTACCACCTCTAGTCATAACTCTAACAGCATTATCATTTTTCTTATTATTTAACTCATTGAGCAAATCATCTTGTGCCTTAAGTATGTTAACCATAGGTGCATGTTTACTAATAAGCTTAAGGTCACCTTTAACTCTAGACATATAATCACTCAAGTGTTCAATCGTATAAGCATTACGTTTCAATTGTCTACCAACATAAGCATTGAAGTTTTCTTGTTTAACAATAAAATTATCAAGCTCATCCAAGCATTGGCTAGCAGACTTATAACAAGGGATATCACCTTCATCAAATCTATTGAGAGAATTTACCTTTACTACCTGTGTTGGGTTATCCAGACCATGTATTTGTTCAATAGGTGGTAAATTCTTAACATCTTCAGCTTTAATACCTTTTTCTTTCATAGATTTCTTTGCTTCTTACATATCTTCAGGACTGAGAAATAGAATACCCCTTTTCTTCGGAGTTGGCTTCGGAGTTGGTTCAGGAAGTGTCCAATCATTATCATTGCTCAATATATTATTCAATAGCAATTCAGCTTGCTCAACAATTATTTCCCTGAAAACACAACCAGCACAACTATCCAGGTGGTCTCTAGAAGGATCGGTTAGTCCATTATAAAAGATATCAAGTATTTCATTCTTCTTGAGAGGATGATCAGGCAAAGCATTAAGTAATTGGAGAAGCCTTCCCCAAGCTTGTGGGAGACTCTCTTCTTCAATTTGCACAAAATTATATATTCCCCTTAAGGCAGCTTGTTTCTTATGAGCGGGGAAATATTTTGCAGAGAAGTAATAAATCATATCCTAGGGACTACGCACACAACCATGAGCAAGAGAATTAAACCATATTTGAGCATCACCCTTTAATGAGAATGGAAATAACTTCACGATATATTAATAGCGAATTTTTTCCTCATGAGTAAATAGGGTGGCTATATCATTCAATTAGTAAGATGTGCCACAACAGTTTCAGATTGGGAGCCATAAAAAGGATCAGATCCAACCAAAGTAATTAACTCAGGATCAATAGAGAAATCATAATCCTTATCAAAAATACAGATAGGTGAAGTAGCAAAAGCAGGGTCATATTTCATTCTAGCATTCAGAGACTTTTCTTTCAGCTTAGCTAGCAGTTTCTTAAGATCATATTTATCTTTGCAAGCAAAAAGGTCTCTAGAAGTTTCTTCATCCATAACATAACCCTCAGGCACCGCAGGCAATTCATATCTAGGGGGAGAATCTTCATCATCACTTTCATCAATATTATCAGTTTGAATAATTTCATTCTCTCTAACCCTAGCAAGTACATCAAGAAATTCACCTAATGGCATAGTATTATCAAGCATAGAAGTAGTTTCATCATAAGCATCATGCATAGAAGAAGTGGCATCATCAATAACATGCGACATATCAGAATCAATAGCAGGTGTAGGTGTTGCAAGTTTACTCAAAACAGAAGGTGAATCAAGTGCAGAGCTAGATGGCAGTTCCTTACCTCCCCTCGTAGTTGAGGGAAAAATCTTGGTTCTTTCATCTTTCAAGTTCCTCGTAGTGATCAATAGATATAAATCCCAAGTGACTCAAAGAATAGAGCTATGCTCCCCGGCAACGGCGCCAGAAAATAGTCTTGAGAACCCACAAGTTTAGGGGATCGCAACAGTTTTCGAGGGTAAAGTATTCAACCCAAATTTATTGATTCGACACAAGGGGAGCCAAAGAATATTCTCAAGTATTAGCAGCTGAGTTATCAATTCAAACACACCTAATAGACTAATATATGTAGCAAAGTATTTAGTAGCAAAGTAGTATGGAAGTAACGGTAATGGTGGCAAAAGTAACAGTAGCAATTTTGTAGTAATCGTAACAGTGGCAACGGAGAAGTAACTAAACAAAGATTAATATGTGAAAAGCTCATAGGCAATGGATCAGTGATGGATAATTTTGTCGGATGCGATTCCTCATGCAACAATTATAACATAGGGTGACACAGAACTAGCTCCAGTTCATCAATGTAATGTAGGCATGTAATGCGGATATAGTCATACGTCCTTATGGAAAAGAACTTGCATGACATCTTTTGTCCTACCCTCCCGTGGCAGCGGGGTCCTTTTGGAAACTAAGGGATATTAAGGCCTCCTTTTAATATAGTACCGGACCAAAGCATTAACACTTAGTGAATACATGAACTCGTCAAACTACGGTCATCACCGGGAGTGGTCCCGATTATTATCACTTCAGGGTTGCTGGATCGTAACACATAGTAGGTGACTATTGACTTGCAAGATAGGATCAAGAACTCACATATATTCATGAAGACATAATAGGTTCAGATCTGAAATCATGGCACTCGGGCCCTAGTGACAAGCATTAAGCATAGCAAAGTCATAGCAACATCAATTTTAGAACATAATGGATACTAGGGATCAAACCCTAACAAAACTAACTCGATTACATGGTAAATCCCATCCAACCCATCATCGTCCAGCAAGCCTACGATGGGATTACTCACACACGGCGGTGAGCATCATGAAATTGGTGATGGAGGATGGTTGATGATGACGATGGTGACGGATTCCCCTCTCCAGAGCCCCGAACGGACTCCAGATCAGCCCTCCCGACGAAGATTAGTGCTTGGCGGCGGCTCCATATCGTAAAATGCAATGAATCCTTCTCTCTGATTTTTTTCTCCCCTAAAGTGAATATATGGAGTTCGAGTTGAGGTTGGTGGAGTCCCAGGGGGCCCACGAGGCGGGGGGCACGCCCTACACCCTCGTGGATAGGGTGTGGGCCCCCTGATGCTGATTCTTTCGCCAATATTTTTTATTAATTCCGAAATGTGCCTCCGTGGATTTTCAGATCATTCCGAGAACTTCTATTTCTGCACAAAAATAACACCATGTCAGTTCTGCTGAAAACAACGTCAGTCCGGGTTAGTTCCATTCAAATCATGCAAGTTAGAGTCCAAAACAAGGGCAAAAGTGTTGGGAAAAGTAGATACGTTGGAGAAGTATCAACTAACACATGCTACCGCATGTGATCAAACAAAACTCAGTCATCCTACCGCTAACACATAATTTTCATTCATTCAGTATGTTTATCCAACTACGTGTTGGGGAGGATCCGTACGGCCCATGCGGTGGTCTGTTGGGGAAGAAGAAGAGGTGATGAAGAACGGTTAGGAGACGTAGGATATTCACCCAACCACCTGAAATGGTAGACTGACCCAAATGATGAAATTCAAGTGACTTGCATAACAATATATGTTTTTACATAGCAAAAGATCCCTAAAAACAACAACATAAAGAAAAACTATCACTGCTCGCGGAATGAGACAACCTCGTCGTCTTTGGCTGCCGGCACGAACCAGCCGTAGCTGCCAACGTGTGTCTCCGCACCGTGGTTGTCCTCGGCCTCCAGCTACTCGTTCATGTGGAGCATGCGGTCACTCTGCATGGACAAGAGCACCGCCCGGTTTCAAGTCCAGGACGTCCGGTTCCGCCTACAGGAGGGCCTCAATGGCAGCGGCATCCGCGCGCTGCGTGTCGAGTTGAGCCTCTGCCGCCCGGTTCAAGTCCAGGATGCCCCGTTCCGCCTGCAGGAGGGCCTTGATGGCAACGGTATCCGTGCGCTCCGCGTCAAGTTGAACCTCCGCCACCCGGTACAAATCCAGGACATCCGGTTCCACCTACAGGAGGGCCTCGATGGCAGCAGCATCTGCGTGCTCCACGTCAAGTTGAGCCTCCGCCTCCCGGTTCACATCCATGACATCTGGTTTCGCCTACAGGAGAGCCTCGATGGCAGCAGCATGCGCGCGCTCCGTGTCGAGTTGAGCCTGTGCCTCCTGGTCCTCCTTTAGTATCGCCAGGTTGAACCGTTGGTCCGCCTGCACCATCGTGGACCCGGACGCCGACACGAAGTCGACATCCATCATCTCATACCCATCGGGGTCCTTTTGCACCGCGACCTCCGCCATGAACATTGGATCGGCTTCCTCTTCCTCGTAGCTTGGCTCTATAGAACTCGGGGATTGGCCCGCTGCAAAGCGAGCTCTAGAATGGAGGTTTGTGGCGCCGACCACTGCCGCTATTTTGCGCGGCGCTCCGACGTCAGCATCTTGTAGTACGTGATCTTGTCGCACACCATGGCTTTCCAGCGAACTAGAGGATGCTTGATGCGGGCTAGGGGATCAAAAGGTGGGGGAATGGGCTAGAGAGGAGGTGTGGTTTTGGGGAAGTGGCTGGCGTAGGCCAAGCAGCGAAGGTTCTGGTGTGAATAGTGGTTCCGGTGACGACCGGTCAATCGGTTTTGATTGTTCATCGCCCTTGTCGCGGTCGCGTTGCACCCCGGCATGCTGGACCCTCCATGTCGCTCACCGAATGGAACGCGCTTTGTCTTATGTTTTCGCTCGCTTGTGGGACCGTAGTTGAGAGAAACCCGACATCCCTCCCCCTCCGCCGCCCGCGTAATTTATACTACTACTCCCTCCGTTTTACACGGAGTAAATAAAAACAAAGGGAGTATACTACGGATGAGGATCCCCTGACATGGTCGAACCCATTGAGTAACTGACATGCGGGGCCTAGCAAGCATGGGGTCCACCAGTAAGTGACCGAAAGGGAGGGTAAGGTAGGGATACCTATGTCAGAGGATCCACTTCCACTACTACTCCCTCCTTCCATCTACTATACAAGGCCTAATGCGTTTTTCGAGGCTAACTTTGACCAAATGTTAGAGTAATAATATATGACATGCAACTTACACAAAGCATATGGTCAAATTCGTATGTGAAAGGAGTTTCCGATTATATAATTTTCACATTATACATCTCATGTACTATTAATCTTGTCAATAGTCAAAGGCGGTTTTGAAAAATGCATTAGAGCATGGTTAACAATATAGCCAGTTGATGGCTATAAGGAACTACCATGTCATCTATATCCATCATCTATATGCACTCATACAATAGTGTGGGCTATAAGGTTAGCTATTTCCTGCAAAAAAATATAAGGTTGGCTATTGTATTTGTAGTTTTTTCCATCTCCTCTCTATCTCCTTCTTCATATTTATTGTATTTACCTAGGAATGCGTATATAGCTAGGCTCTTGCATGAGAGGTCACTCACCTTACTTTTTCACATCTCTCTCCTGCACATAGGCAAAAGTGCCATGTAAGTGGGCTATAAGCCCACTATTGTACTTGCTCTTAGGCCCTATATAAATGGAAGGAGGGAGTACTATGAGCACTGCATACTCTACTACAGATGTTCAGTACTCCACTAGTACTATCAGACAAGGAGCTTAAAAAAGTTACTATTGGACTGGCTATATGTGGCGAAATCCTAGTAGGAAGATCATGCACGAGAACAAGCACATTCACGTGGTTGAAAACAAATTGGAAACCACCTCTATTTGAATACAAATCTAGGAGTACGTACGAATCTAACAATATTGATTGGGCGTTGTTGAATATTGATACTTTTTCTGTATGTTTGATCAAAGTAGAGATACTTTGACTACACATAAAACTTATATGTAAACTAGAAAGGATCGGAGGGAGTATATTGTACGTTCAAAAGCGAAATGAACATTGAATACCCTTTATATATGATTTGCGGATGCTATGATCACCGGTTCAAAATTTTGAGTCCGCCTTAGGTATCAAACATGCACCCACTCGTTCTCTCTTGATTTCATCTTGGGGTTCGGAGATCGATTGAAAGAGGACTGGGGTGGGTACAATACATTCGTTTCACTTATGAACATACCATATACAACCTCCAATCCCCACAGACCCCCCCCCCCCGCGGGTCATTTCTATCATAGAAACACACCAAACCTTCATCTCCTAGCACGACACGCAATTGATCTCTCAACATCAATCGATCTCGTCAAGATATGTCGGGGCATGAACTGAATGGGATGTCAAAACTAAGACGGGAAGCGACACGTAGTGGAGGCAAAGTGAAACTTTAAACGAACCGTTTGTTTGTATGCATGTTGGACAAATTACAACATTGGAAATACAAGCATGGTCTAGGGCCACATGTGAATGATACTCGGCGAAATGTTCAAATGAGGCATGCGGGAGGATGGACTCGACCGGAGGGCAGCATGATCGATGGAGAAGAGGGTTGGAGAGGAATGAGAAATAAGCAAACACCAAATGATTATACTTGAACGGCTCAAATAAACAATAAGTTGTCTCGTTTTCCCTTCCATCTTGGTCACGGAGTAAGATACCCCCTCTGTTTTTATTTACTCTACATATTAGGTTTGACTGGAGTCAAACTTAATAAAATTTGACCAAATTTATAGAAAACTAGCAAGATGCCCGTGCGTTGCACGGGACATCAATGTCTAGTGGGAGAAAAGGATGAACGAGGGAAGGCCTTATCCGCAAATGTGGACAGGAGTGCGGGTAAATTGTCATAGTTTCCTTCCTATTCGTTAGATATAGATCAGACGGCCTATATTGCATGATGGCAGGGACACCATATCACCAACTCTATTTTTATCTACACTAGCAAGATGCCCGTGCGTTGCATGAAACATCAAGATGCTTTTGTATGAGTAGTTTATTTTGTGGGAGAAAAGGATGAATGAGGGAAGGCCTTATTTGCAAATTTGGAGAGGGGTGTGGGTATCTTTTTGCAAAATTGCCATAGTTTCCTTCCTATCCGTCAGATATAAATTGGACTTATAAAACACAGAGTTGGTGATGATGGTGTGCCTGCCATCCTGTAATATAGGTCGTCTGATTTATATCTGACGTTTACGAAGGAAAATATGACAATTTTGCAAAAAAGTACCCACACACCTCTCCACATTTGCAAATAAGGCCTTCCCTCGTTCATCCTTTTCTCTTGAAAGGTAAACTAGTCATACACATGCATCTTGATGTTACGTGCAACGCATGGGCATCTTGCTAGTAAGAGTAGAAATATGAACATTTACAATAGCAAATCTATATGATGTGAAAGTATATTCAATAATGAATCTAATGGTATTGATTTGTTATTGTATATGTTATTATTTCTGTCTATAAACTTTGTCAAATTTTACAAAGTTTGACTTTGAGCAAAGCTAAAATGCGAGTAAATAAAAACATAGGGAGTACACAGGGACTAGTATAGTTACTACTGCCGGAACATGGTAAGTTGGACCCCTAATGTGGGCACGGACAGGGCAAACCTCAATTATTCTTTCAAACAGTCGGACACCTACATTTAGCACACCATTCAGCTACTTAATCAAGTGTTACGCTTCACTACTTGAAAAGGAAAAGGGTGGTACCGTACCCAAAACCACCACACTTGGGGCTAGGGTAACAACTTGGTACTGTACCACATTTGAACCAGGGCACAAAAACCACCTGTTCTGCGCCTAAGGCCTTCCACTATGTAGCCTGTGCCCGGCATGTTAAAATATAGTAGACTGGGCATCGATGCACTGGTAAATTTCTTCGGCACCGGCCTCACACTGTGCGGGTGCAGCCCGTAGAAAATGGGACCCACATGTACATAGAAAAATCAAATCAAGCCAACCTCTGGTCAATACTTCACGCCAGTTCCTATCGTCCACCTTCAGAAAAATGGGGCATCCGAGCAGCAAGTACAAATGGTAGTATATTCTATTGCAATGCTCGAATGGGGCATCGGAGCAGGAACTTGCTCCGGTTCCTAGAAATTTTTTTATGGCACCGCATGAGCTATGGAGGGCACCAGTGCCAAATAATGTAAAAGTAGATTTGGCACCTCTTTTGGCCTACATAGTGAAAGGCCTAATGCGCAACACGGAGCACTGACACTCGAATATGGCCGGGAAAACAGGGAAACCGACATGTGGGGCACACCTGTCAGGACGACATGGCGCAGACAAGTCCAATGGAGGAGCTGGCCCACAACCTCCTCGCCACCGGCAACCGTTCATGTGGGTCGTGGGGGCTAGCAATGTGGCACAGCTCTAGCACCGCCACTGGACACGGCGACCGCGGTGAGCGGCACGCTCATCATCGCTGGACACGATCGGTTTCAGTGTGTCGAGGGTGGCATTAGCACTGTGGCACGACCAGTAGATCGACATCCAGCTCGTCAAGGATGCACGAGGCGCCGAAGTGCGCGTGCGCCGCACCATGTCCATGGAGTGGTGTAGCACGACCAACTGCATCCCAGGACCTGAGACCATGCCGGGTCGTCTTGCTTTTTCAATGATATGTGGGGATCGCATGTGAGCAAAGGGAATCTCCAACGTTGCCTCGACCGCAGATGACTACCCTGGCACACCAAAAACCGTGGTCCCTCGCGCTGTCGCACAGTGCGTTCCCAGCCGGCGCTAGCTGCCCGCATTCATGCCGTCCGTCCATATGCCGTCGTTAAGAGGCTCGGTGCCCGAGGAACCAACTCCAGCGATTTAATGACGCACCCAGACGCTTGGCCTCACCAGAATGCGCTACTTAAAGCGGCAACGCCCAACTAACCCCACACCATAGCGCATCGTCCTGCTACCTGGCACCACATCCGCCATGACCACGAGCGCGAATGCTCTGCGGGAGAGCTTGTGATGCGGAGCATCCTTCGGTCATCCCCATGGACCTTCCATCACCTCACCAAGCACCAAGAGGACCCATGACTAGAGCACGAGCTGGAGCTCTCGAGACCTAGGTGACTTCTCTCCTTAGTGATATCTCATATGATCCTCTCGAGACATGGTTACTGCCTAAATCAGGAATGTTGTGCATCATTAGGTACCAAGAGGATCCACCCGAGGATGTACATGAAGATGGTCAAGATCCCAAGTCCATGGAAGAAGAGAACCAACGGAAGAAGGCGAGAACAGCCTCCAGGCACTGGACATCCGGCCATGGCCCCGGACATCCGGCCATGGCCCCGGACATCCGGCCCCTAGAGATCTACATGGCCAAGAGTATGCAGCAGAAGCTACATGGACCGGACATCCGGCGTCCAGCCCGGACATCTGGCCATGGTGTCCAGGGAGCATAGAAGGTTGCCACAGCAGCCCGGACATCCTGCCATCTCCCCGGACATCCGGCGCCTCTCGAAGCTCTAGACATCCGGCCCCTCCACCCGGACATTCGGCCCCATCCATCCAGAGAGCAGAACGACCATCTCCACCAGCCCGGTCATCCGGCCCCTCGCGAGCGACCGGACATCCGGCCCGACTCCCGGACATTCGGCCTTCCCTGTCTGCGAACAGTGTAAGGGCCGAGGCCCATGTACCCCCCTTCGCCCCTAGACTATAAATACTCCATCCCCACCTAAGTTTAGGGGTAGCATTGTCATAGCTCATTTGAGATAGAGCACTGCTCATCCGTACCGGATCAACTCCTCGTGAGGGACCGCACCTCTTCAGAGAAGATCCATTCGGATTCAAGGCCTCCATCCGGAGAAGGCAATCAAGACCTCCTTCCGGAGAAGAACGGTTACTCTTGTATCGTCCCCTGTTGATTTTGGATCTCGTGTTACTTTGTGCCTCGATGATCTAGCACTTGTGTGATCAATTTCGTGTCGGTTGAGTGTTTCTCTTGTTTTCCCCTCGTGATTTCCCCCATGTTCTTCCGCGCGTTCTTCGTGTTCCCCGTAGGATCCTCTCCAAACGTGAAAGATCGGCCCCATAGGGTTCCGCCCTACATCATCTTTGTATCATGAGCCATGTTGATCACATTTTTGGAGCCCCTACCCCGTGTTTTCTAGCTTGATTTTTTTGTTTTTGTCCTAAATCCGAAAATTCCCCACCAAACAATAGCCCCAATTTTTTTGTGATTACTTGGTCTGATGAAGTTTTGTTGGATTTGATCCATGGATCTGCTTTGCATCGAGTGGATCTATCCTTTCCCCATCTCTCCCGTGATTTCCATCCACCAATTCGTCCGAATTTTACCCCGAAGTTGCCCTTTTCCTGTGGAGTTCATCGTGTTTGTCACCGATTCAGGAGCCTGGACATCTGCCCGTGTCCACCGGACATCCGGCGTCCCGGACATCTAGCCACTGGCCCAGACATCCGGCCCCTGGCAGCAGCAACTCCATCCCCGCGTCCATTTCTGCCTAGTTTTGCCCAATTTTGCCCCGGTGCCCACGCTTACTTCCGCATACCACCACCGCTTATCGCTACCTCCTATGACGATTTTGACACGTTTTGGTCTTTGAGATTTTGGGTTGTGGTTCCCGTGTCCTATTCTGTTTCGGCTATATAGGTACGGTTCGACGTCAACATCACCACCGCTCATCTCCATCGACTACTCATCATCGCAAGGACGGTAACTTCAACGACATCTTTGTCATACCTTGAAATTGCATTGATACCCACATGGCCTTACTTTTGCGTAGCTTACCCACCGAGACTAGCCATTGAGTATTGCCGGCAACGTGACTTGTGCACATTAGTGATCATACCCATAGCATACATACAATCCCATCGTGGTGCATATCTTGGCATCAAATTTTGTGCCACAAAGTTGTCATAGCATACACAATTGCTATCTTGGATCGTGAAGTTTTGCATGAGAAAAGAGCTCAAAAGTGAAAGAGCCACCCAAGCTTTTAAGCAAAGAGGAAAGATAAGCAAAGAGCTTCTAAGCAAGAACCATAGCATCATACTACATTAAGATTGTCATATCCGATCATCTTGGATCATAGCATCGTAATACCATACAAATAGCATACTTGGGATAGAGGTCGTTGCATTTTTTCCTAGTAGGTTGTGCACAAGTTCTGTATCCGCCTATTGTGCAATCATGCTAGCGTCTCTCGTGTATTGTGCAACAAGAGCATTTTCGTGGATTCCACATTTTGGCTCACTTTTGGTTTGCACAATCCCATTTATCTATTTGCGTGTGTGTTTCCGTGTACCACTACTTGCTTGGTCTACTTTGTTGCATTTGCAAATTTGTGAATCTTTTCCAACATTATTGAAGCTCACTTACAATTGCACCAAATTTTGTGCCACAATCCTAACCGAGCTCCACCATAAGCTTTTACTTGTGTAGGTGTGAGAACCGACAAGAATTGGTACCAATAGTACTATTTCATTGTCTGCATTTTAGTGAACTTGATTCATCATCAACATCGGGCAAGATACAGTTGGTATAAGTTCTTCTCCTTCTACAACTCACATTTTTGCTTGGAATGATGGATAGGCCAAGTTCTTCTACCAACCCACTCTTCATCGAGCAAGACGACGACATGTCATCATACGTCACCAAGAGCCACCTCTTTGGTGCACAACGAGCGTTGCATCAAGAGCAACAAGCTATGACCGACCGCATCGTCAACCTCGCCACCAACTTGCGACTCTCCGAGCAACATACAAAGGACTACTTCGACAACAAGCTCGACACTCACAAGCAAGAGAACGATGCAAGGATGGACGAGATTCATGCCTTGTTGGTGAACCGTCCTCCTTCTACTTCTTCATACTCAAGACGAAGCCGCTCAAGTCGACACTCCGACGACACCTTCTCCGGCTCAAGTACACCGACATCAAACACTCTTCGACGAGCCGCGCGTCAAGACCGTCATGCATCTCGCAATCCTCTACACGACAAGCATTCACAAGAGCAAGTCAACGAGCAAGTACCTCGTCCTCAACCACACCAAGTAGCTTTTGCACAAGCTCAAGAACGACAACGACAACAGTGCCAAGAGGAAGAACGAGCGCGTCTACATCAAGAGGAACAACACGCCGAGGCTCAACGTCAAACAACAACAACGTGAAGCACAAGCTCTTGAGGCGCAACGTGCCCTTCAAGAATCAAGTCGAGCCATTGCCAACCGCAACCGAGACCGGCGCAATCAAGAGGAAGCACTTACAGAAGAAATTCAAGAGCGGAACTACCAACCGCGAGTGCAACGTCAAGTTCCTCAAGCTCCTCAAGCTTGACAAGTTCCTCCTCAACCTCAAGTTCAACAAGAGAAAGTTGATCATGCACTTCCTCCATGCCAAGAGCAACATGAGGATAACTACCCCCCATGTCAAGGGCGTCATCATCACCATCGCCAACAACACAATGAAGAGCAGCGCTATGGCAAGCTAAAATTCACCATGCCCAAGTTCAATGGAAGCAATGATCCCGAAGAGTACCTGTCATGGGCATTGAAGGTCGACAAAATCTTTCGTTTGCAAAACTATGAGGAAGAGAAGAAGATCGCTATGGCATCACTTGAGTTCCAAGACTATGTGCTCATTTGGTGGGAACAAGTGCTTGAGCACCGAAAAGCAAGAGGTGAACAACCTATCACCACTTGGTCTCAAATGAAGGAAGTCATGCAAGCACGTTTTGTGCCCACATACTACAACCGCGATCTCTTCAAGAAACTTCAACTCCTCAAGCAAGGAACAAAGAGTGTTGAAGAATACTACAAGGAAATGGAGATAGCCATGATTCGAGCCAATGTCACGGAAGATGATGAGCAAACTATGGCACGCTTCTTGAATTTCCTCAATCATCCCATCAAGAAGATCGCCAACTTCCAATCCTACTCCAACCTCATTGAGCTCGTGCATCAAGCTACAAAGGCGGAACATCAAGTGCAAGATGACTTCAAGTACGCCAAGTACTCGTCCAAGACCTATGGCTTCTCCAACAACCAAGCTTCAACGACTCCTCCAACTTCTACCTCAACCAAGCCATCTACAACCAACGACGACAAGTCAAGTTACAAGAAAACTTAGACTAGCTCAAGTCGTCTCCCTCCTACTACAAGCAACTTCAAGCCGCGTGCTTCATCATCTACTCCGACCGATGAGACCGTCAAGACAAGCTCCTTCAAGTGTTTCACTTTCGGCGGCCGAGGCCACAAGTCTTTCGAATGCACCAACAAGCGCACCATGATCCTCAATGATGATGGAACCTATGATTCCATGAGTGAAGAGGAGATGGAAGCCCTTGAGCAAGTAGCCATGCACCGACGCGTGAACAAGGATGAAGATGATCAAGTCTTTTGTGATGAGTATTCGAGCCCCACTCTCGTTGTCTCCAAAGTCTTGACTCTTCAACATCAACAAGAAGAAGACCAACAATGCCACATCTTCCACACAAAGGTCGGCATCAATGGAAGGTCCGTCAAGGTCATCATCGATGGAGGTAGTTGCCACAACTTGGCAAGTGAAGAACTATGCTCCAAGCTTCAATTGGTCAAGATGAAGCACCCGCACCCATACAAAGTCCAATGGCTAAGTGACTCCGGCACTATACGAGTTGAGCATACGGTCCAAGTCTCCTTCAAAATTGGTGCATATGAGGACACTTTGTTGTGTGATGTCGTCCCAATGTCCGTTTGCCACCTCCTTCTTGGCAGGCCTTGGCAATTCGACCGTGATGTCATCCACAACGGGCGTACCAATAACTATAGCTTCAAGATGAAAGGGAAGGAGTATGTACTATGACCTATGTCGCCTAGTCAAGTGATAGCCCACAAACAAGCCACCCATCATGGAGAGAAGAGTGAGAAAGTGATCCACCAAAAAGTGAGTGAGAGCCACAAGCCAAACTTGAGCGCCTCTTCGCCTAGAGAGAAAAACCTAGTCCTATTTGCCACCAAAAGTGAGATGAGGGAAGTGTGTGAGAACCCATCAAGTGTTATGCACTCTGTCCTAGTGTGCAAGGATGGGGACCCAAAAACCAACACCTCTCACGAGCTACCTTTAGTATTTCAATCTCTTTTGCAGGAATTCCAAGATGTTTTCCCCGATGAGCTACCTCCGGGTCTACCTCCTCTACGAGGCATTGAGCATCGAATCGACCTCATCACCGGAGCGCCCCTACCAAACAAGGCTCCATACCGCGTCAACCCCGAAGAAACAAAGGAGATCCAATGACAAGTACAACAACTAATCGACAACGGCCATGTACGTGAAATCTTAAGTCCTTGTGCCGTTCTGGTTATACTTGTCCCTAAGCAAGATGGAAGTTATTGCATGTGTTCTGATTGTAGACCCATTAATTCTATCACCGTTCGCTATAGGCATCCCATTCCTCGCCTAGATGATATGCTTGATGAACTTAGCGGTGCCGCCTTTTTCTCAAAAATTGATCTTAAAAGTGGCCATTATCAAATCCGCATACAAGAAGGTGATGAGTGGAAAACCGCTTTCAAAACCAAATTTGGCTTATACGAGTGGTTGGTTATGCCCACGGGTTTATCGTAAGCTCCCGGAACTTTCATGCGTCTTATGCATTTTGTGCTTCAACCTTATATTGGAGTGTTTGTTGTGGTTTATTTTGACGATATTCTTGTGTTTAGCAAAACCATGAAAGAGCATCTAAATCATGTTAGGGCTGTTTTACAAACTCTTCGCAAGGAACGTCTTTATGCCAACATGAAAAAGTGCACGTTTGGTGTTGACAAACTGGTTTTCTTGGGTTTTGTTGTTTCTTCCAAGGATGTCCATGTTGATGAATCTAAAATTGAAGCAATTAAAACTTGGCCCCAACCCACCAATTTGCAACAAGTGCGTAGCTTTGTTGGTCTTGCAGGTTTTTACCGTCGCTTTGTGAAGGATTTTAGCACTATTGCCGCTCCTTTGCATGCCTTGAGTAAGAAGAATGCTCCTTTTGTTTGGGGATCTTTGCAATCCACCGCTTTTGATGAGCTCAAATCTTTGCTTACTCATGCTCCGATTCTTGCTTTGCCCAATTTTGACAAAACTTTTGAGGTTCATTGTGATGCAAGTGGTATCTAAATTGGCGGAGTTTTAATGCAAGAAAACGAGCCATTGCTTATTTTAGTGAAAAACTCTCCAGTGCTCAACTTAACTATGCCATCTATGACAAAGAATTGTATGCTTTAGTGCATGTGCTACATGTTTGGGAACATTATCTTAGACCTCATGAGTTTGTCATCCATACCGATCATGAAACGCTTAAGTACTTAAAAGGTCAAACTAAGTTGAACAAGCGTCATGCCAAATGGAGTGAATTTATTGAACCTTTCCCCTATGTAATCAAGTACATTAAGGGTAAGGAAAATGTAGTTGGGGATGCACTTTCACGCATATGCACGCTTGTCACTAAACTTGAGTTGAATGTTATTGGCTTTGAGCACATAAAGGACTTGTATGCCAATGATCCATCTTTTGCAATTCCTTATGCTAAGTGTTTGACGCATACATCTTGGGAACAATATTACATCAAAGATGATTATCTTATGAGAGCTAACAAACTTTGCTTTCCCGAGTCTTCTCTTCGTTTGCTCCTTTTGCAAGAGGCTCATGGAGGCGGACTCATGGGACACTTCGGTCGCGACAAGACATTCGCCAGGCTCTCCAAAAACTACTTTTGGCCCATGATGTTCCGCGACGTCTCACGCTTCACCAACTGATGCTCTACATGCCGCAAAGCTAAGTCTAAAGCTCAATCCCATGGTCTTTACATGCCTCTTACTATTCCTTATCAACCTTGGTGGAAGACATTAGCATGGATTTTGTACTTGGTTTGCCTAGAACTCAAAATGGAAAGGATTCCGTGTTTGTTGTTGTGGACCGATTTTCTAAGATGGCACATTTCATTCCTTGCAACAAGATAGACGATGCTTCACACATTGCAAATCTCTTTTGTAGGGAAATCTTGCGCCTCCATGGAGTACCAAAGACAATCGTCTCCGACCGCGACGTCAAGTTCTTGAGTTACTTTTGGAAGACGCTATGCGCCAAGGTCGGAATCAAGCTCTTGTTCTCATCCGCATATCATCCTCAAACCGACGGCCAAACGGAGGTGACGAACCATACGCTCTCCACTCTACTTCGCGTGTTGATCAAGAAGAACATCAAGGAGTGGGAGGAGTGTCTACCCATCGCCGAGTACGCCTACAACCGTGCAAGACATTCGACAACCGGCAAGTCCCCCTTCGAGGTCGTCTACAGCTTGAACCCGTTGTCCCCATTGGATATTCTACCTCTTCCTCTACAAGAGCGCACCAACCTCGACGCAAGTGCCCGTGCAAGCTACATCAAGAAGATGCATGAAGATACAAGGCACACCATTGAGCGCCAAGTACATAGACTTGCGACCAAGCTCAACATCAACAAGCAACCCATGATATTCAACATCTGAGATCACGTGTGGCTACACCTTCGCAAGGACCGCTTCCCCAACGAACGCAAGTCCAAACTTCTACCTCGAGCCGGTGGACCCTTCAAGGTGCTAGCACGCTACAACAACAACGCTTACAAGATCGATCTCCCACGCGACAAGTACAATGTGAGCCACATCTTCAACGTCACCGATCTCTCCCCATACCATGGTGATGAGGATTCCGATCCGAGGTCGGATCTTTCCCGGGGGGGGGCGGGGGAGATGATGCAGAGCATCCTTCGGTCATCCCGATGGACCTTCCATCGCCTCACCAAGCACCAAGAGGACCCTTGACTAGAGCACGAGCTAGAGCTCTCAAGACCGAGGTGACTTCTCTCCTTAGTGATATCTCATATGATCCTCTCGAGACATGGTTACTGCCTAAATCAGGAATGTTGTGCATGATTAGGTACCAAGAGGATCCACCCGAGGATGTACATGAAGATGGTCAAGACCCCAAGTCCATGGAAGAGGAGAACCAACGGAAGAAGGCGAGAACAGCCTCCAGGCACCGGACATCTGGCCATGGCCCCGGACATCCGGCCCCTAGAGATCTACATGGCCAGGAGTATGCAGCAGAAGCTACAGGGACCGGACATCCTCCGTCCAACCCAAACATCCGGCCCACCGCACCGGAATTCCGGCCTCCGGTCCGGAAATCCGGCCATGGCGTCCGGGGAGCACAGAAGGTTGCCCCAGCAGCCCGGACATCCGGCCATCTCCCCGGACATCCGGCGCCTCTCGAAGCTCCGAACATCCGGCCCCTCCGCCCGGACATCCGGCCCCGTCCATCTAGAGAGCAGAACGGCCGTCTCCACTAGCCCGAACATCCGGCCCTTCAGCCCGGACATCCGGCCCCTCGCGAGTGACCGAACATCTGGCCTTCCCTGTCTGCGAACAGTGTAAGGGTCGCGGCCCATGTACCCCCCTTCGCCCCTAGACTATAAATACTCCATCCCCACCTACGTTTTAGGGGTAGCATTGTGATAGCTCATTTGAGATAGAGCATTGCTCATCCGTACCGGATCTACTCCTCGTGAGGGACTGCACCTCTTCGGAGAAGATCCATCCGGATTCAAGGACTCCATCCGGAGAAGACAATCAAGAACTTCTTCCGGAGAAGAACGGTTACTCTTGTATCATCCCTTGTTGACTTTGGATCTCATGTTACTTTGTACCTCGATGATCTAGCACTTGTGTGATCAATTTCGTGTCGGTTGAGTGTTTCTCTTGTTTTCCCCTCATGATTTCCCTCGTGTTCTTCCGCGCATTCTTCGTGTTCCCCATAGGATCCTCTGCAAACGTGAAAGATCGGCCCCATAGGGTTCCACCCTACATCATCTTGTCTTCGAGGATGAAGCTCGAGGTCACCGCCCTCGCTCAAGTCACCGCTCACGATGCAATAGAAGCGTTGCCGGGCGCAGACGCAACTGCACAAGGGGTGGCCACGCCGGCGGCCGACGACGAGAGGACCGTCAGCCACGCGTCCTATTTGCCGCCGTCCAACGTCCGACACCGCCGAGGTCGGGGACTCCTCCGAGGATGAGTAGGGCATGGGAGGCGGTAGGGCATGGGAGGCGGCAAGGCATGGGAGGCGGCAAGGCATGGTGTGCCAACTGGCCGGTCCGTATCCCGTGTTCTAGTCTTCCTCGCCGGAGACCGCACCTTCACTTCATGGGTCTTGAACCCCGCCCCTGTACATGGAGATCGCAGATGGAGGACGTCGGTCGCTGTCGTAGAATAGGTTTAGGGTCGGGCTTCTTTTATTTTTCTGTCCTATAAAAGTTAGAAATGTAATGAAAATCTGTCGTGTTTGCATTAATCTCAGTAGGTGTATATGAACTTTCACAATAATATAGTATATTGTAGGAGTACTAGCAAGATGCCCGTGTGTTGCACGGAACATCAAGATCTTGTGGGAGAAAAGGATGAACGGGGGAAGGCCTTATCTACAAATGTGGAGAGGAGTGCGGGTAAATTATCATAGTTTCCTTCCTACCGTTAGATATACGGACGACCTATATTGCAGGATGACAGGCACACCATCATCACCAACTCTGCTTTTTATTGAACCGCGACAAAGCTAACATGCAAAGTAAATAAACACATAGGGTCTACATACACAATTTATCTTAGGCTCCTCGTAGTGGGAGTATCATCGGTAGTATCATGTATGCCAACTAGGAAGTTTTGATGAGGTGGCACAGAATTAAATGAAGAAAGAGGGGGTTGAGCATCATATCATGATACCATATCATATTAAATGATGTGTTACTATGTGTCATGCATGGCAATAAATGACTATCCTATGATACTAACATATGATACTATGCACTACAAATGTAGTATCATACACTAGTATCATATGCATGATACTAGTATATGATACTCTCCATTACAACCAGCCTTAGGCACTCCAATAGTACGTCCACTAGACATTCATGCATTTCACATCTTTCTACAGGGGTTAACGTAAATTGCCTCTCTCTCTCCTCCCTGATTTTCATTGCGGTGGGCCCCTCCCTCCCCCCAATCTACAATCAACAGCTCACACGTTTCACATTACGTTAATTACTTAACTGGGATTACATAGGTGTAGCATTACTCGTCCTAAAAACCCCAACTAAGCCAACCTGCCAGCATATTGTGTGGGAAAAGACCCGGCCGCGCCATTTTAGTCGAGATTACCGGATTACTAGTACTAGTATTGATGGATCGCGCGGAGCACCAAATTTTTTTTGAGGGGGCGAAGCACCTAGTTTAAAAGGAAAAAAGGCGGTACACTGACATCACCCCTGTCGCGGTCGCATTGCACCCCACACACGTTTGGTCCTAAACACGGCTCACGCAAACGGAACACGCTTTAGCTTGCCTCTTCACTGACACGTGGGAATGTACTTGGAGAAACCAACCATGCGCCAAACTCCCCCCGCCCATCGCGCGAACCCCCCCCCCCCCAATAAAAATTCCCCCCAAATCCCGAATTCAACCACCCTTTGGCCAACTAGCCAATAATATTCCCCAAAGCCCCTCCCCCGGCCCCCTCCACTCCATTCGCTCCGCCAAAGCCGCCCTCCCCGCCGCACTGATATGTCGGTGCCGCGGTTTGTCGAGGGGACGCACGGTGATCCCCTCACTCCCATAGTACACTCTCGTAGACTACCGTCCTCTAGCCGTGCCGCCACTGTTGTGACGTTCTTGTGGAGGCGCACGGCAGTTAGCGCCGCCACCGCTAGCTATGTTCGTGTGGAGACACACAGTCAGCTTCTCCCACGGTACGCGCATTCTAGACTGAGGCCCCGTGCATGTCGGTGTAGCGCTGAATGTTAGCTGATAGATGCTGTTAATCTTGTTGTTTGCCAAAGTAGTTTACAGTCAATATGCTTTGCTTAAGAAGCTTCCTTGCCCTATTCTGCACTCAATCTTCTTAGCTAAGATGGCATGCCAAGCCTAATTAGTTGCTAAATATCCTGCCATATATTTATTGTGACGTAGATTGCCATGGTAGAGTAAAATACACCCACAGTACCTGTACTCTCCGTATAAAATCACTTTGGTCTCTGTATTCTGGCAACTGCAAATTACGGTCATTATGCTAATGTTGCTTGCTCACCATACGGTCACTTGCGCCCGAAACGTACGTATTTGCACAGCTGGCATGCGATTTTTTCAATTACACCCTCCCCTATCCCTCTTCCCCTCTTTCCCTCTTCCCCTCCCCCTCCCACCATCAAATCCCTAGCTCGTTCGATCGTTCCCCATTCAACATCGGCCGTGTCGCTTCATTCCACTTCTGCACAGAGAGAAGAGAGGAAAGGGGGAGCGGAGAGAGCCCGGGTGATCGTTGTCGCGTTGCTTGTCCGCTAGGGTTTCCCGTCGCGGCGGCTACCATGACCGGCGGAGGTGGTTCGTCGGCCGGAGCAAAAGACGCCCTCGACTCACTGGATGTTGGAGGAAGCAGCAGCGAGCCAAAGCCCTTCCTCCATCGACCTGATCATGCGCGGACGCCGGCATACGGTGAGCACTCTCGAATCCTTCGCCCTTCGGTTTGCATCTCTTTGTAGGAGTCTCGATTTGGAGTGATTGTTAGGGTTAGATGAACGATTTTCCTCTGTTGCTCTAAAATAAAAGAGGGGGTTTTGCGAGATTTTCCTCTATTGCTCTGAAATAAAAGAGGGGATTTGTAGTTAGGGTTAGTTTGCTGATTTTGCAGTGATTGTTAGGGCTAGATGAATGATTTTCATTTGTTGCTCTAAAATAAAAGAGGGGTTTTTGCTCTGTTTTTTTATTTTGTAGAGGAATACAATTATGATTATCCGTGCAGTCTAGGCATAAATCATGGTGGTTTCTTTGTTGGCCAAGGTAGCTACAGGAGTTACTGCAATGGAAAAACTGCTTGGTATGATTATGTGCCGTCTGCGAAACTGACCATGTCGGAATTGGAAAGGATAGTTGAAGATCTAGGCTATGAGATGGCAGGTAGATTGGATGTATATTGGTGTTTGCTAGGGTTGCAAATTAAGACTGGTGGTCTTAGGAAAATGAATTCCCAGGAAGCTTGTGACAATATTAGTGCTTGTGTAGTTTTTGGACATAAAGAAATTCAGTTATTCCTTGACCATGATGAGAGCTACAGGAGTATCGAATGGGATGATGTTGTGGTCTTTCCTATCAATGATTTACCTCATGTGATCAGTCCTAGGAAAGTAAAAGAGGACAAATTTGTAGAGAGAATGCCTGAACAAAATATGGTAGAGGAGCAAGGTGATGACAATGCAGAGGAGGCTGGGCAGAACATGGAAGAGGGGCAAGGTGATGAGCAATTCAATGAGGAAGAAATTGAGCAGTATATGGCAGATGCTGAGGAAGAGGATGAGGCTGATGTGGAAGAGGAACAGGAGGAAGATGTTGTGGAAGAGGAACATGATGAATATGCACAGTCAGATGTAGATGATGACAGTCTTTCTCATGCTGGAAGAGGAGTTAGTGATTCAGAAAATGGGGATGAAATTGTGGACAGTGATTATGCTATATCTGATGGAGATGTAGATCTTCTCGAAGATCAAATAGAAGAGGTGGTAATAGATGTAAAAGGAAAGAAAGCTGCAGATATTGGAGCTTGTTCTGATGAGGAAGATGTTCAGATGCCAGATTCTGATGAGGATGAGCTGAAGCACAACTTCAATACATTCAGGCCAGAAGATATGCATGATCCTGTGTTCAAAGTTGGACAGTTATTCCAGTCACCAGAGATGTTAAGGAAAGCCATTAGGGAATATAGCTTCAAGAACAGAGTTGATATCTCACTCCCAATAAATGATAGGAAAAGAATTTCAGCCAGGTGTGAAAAAGGATGTTCATTGTACTTATGGGCATCTCATGACAGCAGGACCAAGTGCATAATGATCAAGAGAATGACCACTGAGCATACTTGCTGCAAGAAGTGGAAAGTGAGGTCTTTTACCTCTAGATTTCTATCAGAGAAGTATATTGAGCATTTCAGGGCTGATGATCACATGAATATGAGGAACTTCAGCAGGATTGTCCAAAAAGACTGGAACATGACACCCACCAGAAGCAAATTGCAGAGAGACAGAAGATTAGCGATGAATGTTATACATGGAGATGAAGAACAACAGTACAATCTGCTATGGGACTATGCAAATGAAGTTAGAAGATCTAATCCTGGTAGCACTTTTTTTGTCTCGCTTGATAATGAAGAGAGGTTTAAAAGATGTTATTTCTGTCTTGATGCATGTAGAAGAGGATTTTTGGAAGGATGTAGACCTGTGATATGTCTTGATGGATGTCATATCAAGACCAGGTATGGTGGTGTACTGCTGAGTGCCATTGGCATGGACCCAAATGATTGTATCTATCCATTGGCCTTTGCTTATGTTGAAATGGAAGACACCCACACCTGGACATGGTTTCTTAGGGCTTTGAAGCAGGACCTTGGAATTATAAACACTGAGCCCTGGACACTGATGTCTGACAGAAAAAAGGTAAATTCAGTTCAGTTACTATTCACTTTTAGTGTATTTTCAATTCAGATACTATTCACTTTCAGTTCAATTATAATTCAATGCACTTTGAGTAATTTTGCAATGCACTGTCAGTTAATTATGTGTAGTTTCAGTTAATTTACAGTGTGCTTTCAAATTTCAGGGACTTATCAATGCAGTGGAAGCCTTGTTTCCTCACTCAAAGCATAGGTTTTGTGTGAGGCACTTGTGGCAGAATTTCACAAGAGCTGGTCATAGAGGTGATGTGCTAAAAAACCAGGTCTGGAAGTGTGCTAGAAGCAGAACTGTCACTGATTGGGAAGAGAGCATGGAGGAGATGAAGGCTTTGAGCAAGAGAGCTTATGATTGGCTATATGCTCTGGACCCCAACACTTGGGTGAGAGCATTTCAAGAGGACCTTCCCAAGTGTGACATTCTGTTGAATAACAATTGTGAGGTCTTCAATAAGTAAGTTAGCTCATTGTCAATATTTACATCGTCAATGTTTGCATTTCTATTGAGCTCATTGTGAATATTTAAATTGTTAGTGAGCTCATATGTGTAGTTATGCAATGTAGGTACATTTTAGAAGCAAGAGAGTTGCCAATCCTCTCTATGATAGACAGGATTAAGGCACAACTAACTACTAGGATGGTTACAAAAAATGAAGAGATGTTGAGCTGGACATCTCCAATTTGCCCAAAGATTAAGAAAAGACTAGACAAGAACACAGAATTAGCTAACACATGTTATGCTGAATTAGCTGGAGATGGCATATATTCTGTGGAGGACAAAGGGTACACATACATTGTTGAGATAAATGTGGAGAGCTGCAGCTGTAGAAGGTGGAATTTGACAGGAATACCATGCCCTCACTCAATAGCATGCTGCAGAACAGAAAGAAAATCACCAGTTGAGCTAGTGCACAAGTGTTACTCCATTGAATCTTACCACAAGGCATACTCTCATTTTGTTGTGCCTTGTAGAGATAGAAGAGAGTGGACAAAGATGAATGGATGTCCTATTGCACCACCTCTTTATGTGAAGAAGGTTGGAAATCCTGGTCATAATAGGAGGAGGGCTCCTGAAGAAGTTGCAGATGGGAGAGGTGGAACCAGAATGACAAGGCATGGTGTAGTTATCCACTATGGGCACTGCAAACTACCTGAACACAATAGGAGTTCATGTTCTGATCTTAACGCTGGCATACCCCCATATGTTCCTGCCCCAAAGCAACATGTCAGGAGAAAGAGAAGGGCAGAACCAACTACTGAAGAAGATCAAGAGGTAGAACCAAATGTTCAAGAACAGCAAGAGGAAGCACCAAATGTTCAAGAACAGCAAGAGGAAGCACCAAATGTTCAAGAACAGCAAGAGGCACAACATACACATGATGAGCATGTCATAACTCAGGTTTTTATGTTCTACTGCTATCAATCTTGATGCTTGTTCTTGTCATTTACTAGATGTACTTCAACGATGCTGAGCAGTTTTGTTTTTATTTATGTAGGATATCAATGACCAAATTCCTCTATCTGTTGTGTATACTCATGATATGCTCAATGAAATGATTTTCTAGGTACTTACCTGTTTCTAACTATAACTTGTCTCATATTGTTCATTTCTGCTCAATAATGATATGCTTCACGACATGACCATGTTTTCTTTGAATTATTTATTCAGAGACCTATGCCAAAGACAACAACTACTCCTAGGCCTTTGCCAGGCAGTTCTTTTATTACTGCTGCTAGAGAAGCCCTTGGCACAGGGACAACAAGCACCTCAACAGCAGCAGGAGACCTTGCTATGAAGGCTGTAGCTATGAGAATTGCAAAAGAAGAGGTCTTTGCTACACAGAGAGATGCAACACAAGAGCAAAGGTATGAGTCCCATGAGAAGCAAGCTGCTGATATGCTTGCTAGAAGAGAAACAGAGAAGGCAAAGAAAGAAGAAGAGAAGGCAAAGAAGAGAGCAGAAGCGCTAGCAAAGAAAGAAGAAGAGAAGGCAAAGAAGAGAGCAGAAGCACTAGCAAAGAGAGAAGAAGAGAAGGCAAAGAAAGCACAGAAAATGGCAGCAGAGATAGAAGAAAAGAGGAAAGTTGCAATTGCCAGGAGAGAAGCTCATCTACAAGCAAAGCTTAGGGAAGCAGAGGAGAAGAAGGCTGCTGCACAAGCAAAGAGGGCTGCTTCTACTATGTCCAATAGAGCAAAAAACACAAGGTCAACATGTTTGATGAATTCAGATGAATGTTCATCCTCTAGTCTTTAGTTCATTAAGTGTAGTGATCTTAAAAACTATGATCTTTATTTTGTTGCTCAACAAACTACTGGTGATCTTAATTTTGTTGCTCAGATGGAGCATTTAGTTGAAATTCATTCTACTCTTACCAAGTGGAGTATGGATGTCAACTTTGTAATGCTTCTGTATTGAATCTTGATATGTAATGAAGCAAGTTGAACCTGACTATGCTAGTGATGAAAATGTGTTGATCCTTTTATGATGGTGTAGTTCATTATATGTAGTGATTCATCTTTCCTTATGTTGTTGTGTTGATAATGATGATGAAATTGTGTTGATAATGATGATGCAATTGTGTTGATCATGAAGGCATCGACGCTGGACAAAAGTCGAGACATAAGTTTGTTGGGGATGAAGGCATCGATGCTCGAAGGGAGTTGAGACAAAAGTTTGTTGGGGATGAAGGCATCGATGCTGGAAGGGTGTCGAGACAGAAGTTTGTTGGGGATGAAGGCATCGATGCTCGAAGGGAGTCGAGACAGAAGTTTGTTTGGGATAAATTGCATTATTTGGTACATCCATATTCTGGGCACGACTTTGCTCGAAGGCATCGATATTCATTCATCACTTGACAAATTGCATCATAATTAACACAAAAATAACAATCTTGTTACATTCATTCATCATACTCTCATTTGATACATCCATATTCCCCAACACACAAAGATCACATTTTTAACACTGCAACTCCACACAACACAACAGGTGCAAATAGTAAAGCAACTATCATCTTCAAGACAACCACAACCTCATTTCCTACTGCAACTACTGATCTTCTCATCTCTTTAATCCCTTCCTCTTGCACCAAAGATGTCCAGGTTGTTGGCCATGCCCTTGCCCAGCGAGTTGGCCATGCCCCTGCCCTGCTTGATGCTCATGCCTTCCCAAATGACCATATTTCACCAAATGCAGAACATATGAGAGCTCCCAATGCCAGAAATCACAACCACCTTTCTTTGGCTGTTCAAAAAAGCATATAAAACCATGAACAAATTCAGACAACAACACAAATGCATTTGCAGAAGATGCCAGAAATCACTCACATTATGGTTCATGCATTTGTAGAAGAAGATGTTCGTATGCACCGGGGTCCACGAGAAGAATCGCCTCACAGTCTGACCGCAGTCAGGGCACTTGATTAGAGGGAGCACAACAGCAGCAACACCGCCACCTATCCCGGACGAGCTCACGCTGGACATGGCCGTCGTCGACAAGCTCGTAGCGGAGGACAAGCTCACGCTGGATATCCTGCGTGCCGACTCCGGCTACATGCGGGAGTGGATGCAGGTGGTGGACTGGGGGCGGGGCAGCGAGCGAGGGTGGGTGCGGATGGCGACGACGCGCGGCTGAGACGGCGGCCACGACTTGCCAGCTAGGGATTTCTCAGGATGTGGAATGGGGAACGAGTGGGAGGGGAAGGGGGAAGAGGAAGGGGGTGTAATTGCAAAAATCGCATGCCAGCTGTGCAAATATGTACGTTTCGGGCGCAAGTGACCGTATGGTGAGCAAGCAACATTAGCATAATGACTGTAATTTGCAGTTGCCAGAATACAGTGACCAAAGTGATTTTATACGGAGAGTACAGGTACTGTGGGTGTATTTTACTCGCCATGGTATAGTAGCCAATCTGTTAGGTGAAATAGCTCTACACCATTTTATACTCGATCTTTGTTGCTGCGATGGCCTTCGATAGTTTGGTGGCTGTGTGCTCGGCCTCATTGACTGCTGAATAGCCTGCCATAATTTAGCACTCAAATTTGTTTGCTGAATTGGCTTTACATCTATTTTGTTACATAGATCTGCTCGTCCAAATATCTTGCCATAGCTTTAGACATCGACCTAGGTATTTTTTTTCTGGACTTCATAATAAAGCATATATGTTTTTCCTGTAATATCTAGTAGAAGAACTAATTTTTATGTCTAACAGATGGAAAGGTCCTAGATAACTTCTACTCGAAGATTCTCCGCCGCATATGTCGAGGGGGTTGAAAACTTCATGAACTTTATCAGAGCTGAGTACGGCGGTTCAAAATCAGATGTGCTTTGCCCGTGTAGGAGTTGTATGAATTCAGTTAAAAGACCCTAGTCAACTGTGCAAAATCATATACACTTGTATGGGATGTCGGTCACATATACTAGGTGGGTTCATCATGGTGAAGCTATGAATGTCAATGTTATTGACTATGTGGAAGCAGCAGATCACCATCTTGATCTGCCTGATGCTTAGGTGGAAGAGGAGGAGGAGGTGGTGGTGGCGGAGCCAGTGAGTTTTACCAACATTGAAACAATGCTACGAAATACTCGTGCATTTCGTGAACTTTCACCTGCAGAAGAAAAACGATGGGCCCGCATGTTGGAACAATGCAACGTGGCTGTCACCCCAGGAAATAAGCTGTTTGGTATTCTCAGCTATGGTCACCTTTCTTCAGGTGAAGACACCTGAGCGGATGACCAACAAATCATTCGATGCGATGTTGGCTTCTTTCCGCAAATCTTTCCCATATGTGTCTGAGCTGCCACACATCTACAGTAAAATGAAGAATTTCCTTCGTGCAGTTGGAATTGGATATGATATGATCCATGTTTGTAAGAATAATTGTGTTCTGCTCCGGAAGGATTATGCCAACTTAAGTGAATGCCCGAAATGCAAATCATCAAGATGGAAAGATGGTGATGTTGTGAAGAGGATTCCTCATAATGTTCTGAGACATTTTCCAATTATACCAAGATTGTAGAGGTTGTTTCATGATGCTGAAACAAGAGAGGATGTACTGGGGAATTCTAGGAACCAGGAGTATAGAGATCAGAATGTAATGAGCCATCCGTCTCATGGTAGTGAGTGGAAGAGCTTCAATTAGAAACACCAAAAGTTTGCTGCTGACCCGAGAAACATTAGACTTGGCTTAGCTTCAGATGGATTTAACCCATTTGGCCACCAGAGCGCCACATATAGCATGTGTCCAGTGCTTGTTGTCCCTTACAACATGCCTCCAAATGTCTGCACCAAAGAATCAAACTACATGATGACCTTGCTCATCCCAGGTCCAAAAAGTCCTGGAAAGGATTTTGATTTATTCATGGAGCCTCTTGTGGAGGAACTTCAACAGCAATGGAGGGGTGTTCTCACTCGAGACATATATAGCAGCCCACCAACCGATTTCTTTCTATGTGCTGTTATAATTTGGTGCATCCATGATTATCCGTCTTTAGGCACTATGTCAGGGCGAACGACACATGGTTACAATCCATGTGTTCGCTGTGATAGGAATCCGCTGTCATACACAATAGCAAGATCTGTTACATTGGACACCGCCATTTCCTTGCCAAGGACAAGCTCGTCCTAGAAAATACCGAAGACATGTGTTCAAGGCAAAGCATGAAAACCGTGATGCGCCAAAGAGGCTCACCGCCGATGAAATTAGAGAAGGCCAGGCATATTACACCAAGAAACCATTCTGGTAATGGTAGCGGGAAAAGGAAGCGTGGAAGGGTAGAAGAGAGATTATTGTTTACCAACAGGTCCACTTTGTGGGACTTGGAGTATGGAAAGATTTGGATCTGCGGCATAATCTTGATGTGACGCACATCGAGAAAAATATATGTGACAATATTATCGGCACACTTCTTAATATTGAAGGGAAGACGAAAGATACCTTAAAATCTAGGATTGATTTGACACACCTAGGTATCAGAAAGGATTTGCAGGTGGAAGATGAAGGTAAACCACGGGATATGGCACCAGTTGTGTACGTCTTGGACAAGGTAAAAAGAAAAGAATTCTGCGAGGTCCTGTCACGTGTGAGATTCCCACATGGATTTGCTTCCAACCTTGAAAGGAGAGTTAGTGCAGACGGAAACAAGGTACAAGGGTTTAAAACTCACGACTGCCACATCCTACTTCAAAGGGTTTTACCTGTTATCCTTGATTAGGCCGCACTGACTTATACAGAGCAGTTGCAGAGTTGGGACAATTCTTCAGGGAACTCTGCAGTAGAAATATTAGGATAGATGCTTTGGAGCGTCTTAGAGACAAGATACCAACCATCCTATGTGACCTTGAGAAGATATAGCCTCCAACCTTCTTTGATGTGATGGTGCATTTGGTTGTTCATCTACCTGATGAGGCACTACTTAGAGGTCCAGTACATTATGGCTGGATGTGCCCTATTGAAAGGCGGCCAGGCACTTTCAAGGGCTATGTTAGGAAAAGAGCTAGACCCGAGGGTTCCATTGCAGAGGCCTACATTGCTACAGAAGTGTTGACATTCTGCTCAAAATACATTGAAACAGCTGATCAGCTTAGCAAAGAGGTGGTTGAAGACAATCCCGGGCTCAATGTTTTTCATTATTCTGTTCGAGTTATAGGGAAGAGTCGACAAGAGGACAAACATAGAGATAGAGATGTCAATGGGGCCCCATACCCGCCAAACCCATGGGGATTTCATCTATTAGGGGGTGGGGATGGGGGAAAACATCCCCATGGGGATATTTACAAAACTAATTTATTCCCCATAGGGTACAACGGGGATGAGGATGATATCCTATTCCCCAGACCCAATACCCATCGGGGACCAGGTTAGTAACTGTGACACATCGGTCAACCTTAAAATATTCACAAACAAACTTGCGAAAACAAAAAAAGCTCTGAAAAAACCTTAAACCTATCTCACGTCCTCACCTCAGCTGCCACCATGACCAAGAAGTAAGTACGACCTAGATAGGCATTAGCAGGACAAGGACAACACCATTTATTTATGTTGATTATAGGGTGTCATATTATGTATATGAGTATTTGTTTATGGGGATGGGGACCCTAATGGGGCCCCGTTCCCCAGTGGGGCATGGGTATGGGGAAATTTCATCCCCAATCATGTAAACGGGGATGGGGATGGGATGATAGGGAATAGATGGGGATGGGGATGTTGTAGGTATCCCCATAGGGGATTGTCCCCATTGACATCCCTACGTAGAGATTTGGACAAAATGGTTTGGTATGGGTTGAATAACTGTCCTGAGATACTACCTTATATCAAGTAAGTGCTAAGTACTACAGCTTATACATCATAATCTACTAAACTTGTAGCACATTCTTATATATTTAGATGTTTGACGTGATCACTATGTTGTGCAGCATCTACAAAAAGGAGTTACTGCCACAAAATCCAAGAAACATTGACAAACTGGTTATGGCAGGATTTGCGAAATGGTTCAAGAGCCATGTAAGCTTTTGAATTGCATTGTCAGTTTTTTTAATATATTGAGGACAAAAGATGATCAGCTTGTCTATTTTCTAACCATAGGTTAAGAAGATGCGAGAGGGTGGGCAGGCAGTTGATGATGCCCTTTACGCACTAGCAATGCGTCCTGATACTCGGGTAAGACATTATGAATCTTGCATTGTTGGAGATGTGCGCTACAACACCCTTGCACGCGACGAAGGCAGGAAGACACAAAACAGTGCCATCATGAGCACGGATACGTACGATAGAGAGTCAACTCAAATGTATGCTAACATAACAGACATTGTTCAGTTGCAGTATATCTCCAGTTTCGAGGATCATCGGTGTGTGGTTCTCTTATGGTGTCGTTGGTATAACCTGTTTTCCAGGATCGCAAAACCCAGAGTTGATGATTATTTCAAATCCGTCAATGTCAAGGCGGCGTACCAGACCAATGAGCCTTTTATTTTGGCAAATCAAGCAACACAGATTTTTTTCTTGGAAGACACATTTGCACGTAGTGATGACTGGAGAGTATTGCAGAGGTTTGAGCAGAGAATTCGTTTAATGAAGTTGCACAACAAGATGATTCTTACACTGCTCCTGATGTACAAGATTCAACAGATGTTCCTAATATCTTTGAGAACCATCACGTCAGTGACGCTGGCGAAAAGATTGACTGTCGTGCTATGGACATACAAGAGTTGATCAAGAAGAAGCCAACGTTCGAGGACATTGAGGATGAAGAAGAAGATGACACTGTGGGAAATTACGATTCAGAGTGATACACATGGTGAAGATGTTGACGCTGCTGCTGCGGATGATGATTAGATTGCTTTTGTCGTATTTTACTGTCAGAAGACGTTTTTTTATCTACTATGTGAAATTGTGTTTGCTATGACAACTGAAACATGATGAACGTGTTATTTAGTATTTTGCTGTGAGAACATCACTTGTTATGTATGTTGATTTGTGTTTGGTGATTGTATGACGACTAAAACATGATGACATTGTTGTTTAGTTGTACTCATATTTGGCTATGAAACTTGAATTTGATGACATAGTGTGATGTTGGACTACAATTTACTTGACGTCTTCGTATGAGAACAAAGCTGACCCGATAGGGCATCTACTAATTTATTTATTTATTACCAAAAGGGCCTCTACTATTTATTTATTTATGAGCAAAAGGCGATACCCCCCGATTTCCATTAATAGAAATCATTAGATGTTCACAACACTACGCCCAACCTGCTACACATGTTTCATTCATTACTAGTTTCAGCAAAGTGCTCATGTCATAGCCACTGAATACATCACGAGTGCTACATACACTGCAAATAAAGAGACAATCATCCTATAGAGCACATCGATTTTGCCCATTATCTTGACAAGCTCTTTCATCTCCTCATTGCTGTCAAGGACGTTCAGCAGCTATTGCTCGGCCATGATCAGAGGAACTGCATCTTTAACCTTCTGCTCTGCATCTTCCTCTTCTGTCGTTCCTTCAGTTACTTGTCCAACACCCCAACCTGCTGGTATTGGGATTCCTCGGCTAACCAAATAATCAGCGTAGTTGCATTCCCCCACATCAGCAACTTCCCAAAAAATACAAATCACACGAATCTTCCCTTTTCTGCATGAATCAAATTGGAAGATCATCAACCAAACTATTAAAAACATCAGTAACTTAAAGCAGCAGAACAACACTTAAACATACTATTAACCCATGATTCAGGCATTTGTAGAAGACTCGGCCGGGGTTGAGGATTGTGGTTGAGACGTGACGGATGACTCTGCATGATTTGCAGCAGTGGCACCACACCAACGGCAGCGGGTTGCGATGAGCAACATGCTGCAGTGCGTGTGCCGGCGGGGGTGTGATGAGACCCACAGGCGATGGTACGGGTGGCGACTTGGCGCATATCTGGTTGTTGCCTGCTGAAGAGCAGCTGGATGAGCAGCCAGCGGACATGGTTGTTGCGGCCAACGCTTCCGATGCTAGGCAAAGTAAGTAGAGAAGAGGAGAAGAGAACGTTCAATATGTCAGTTTCATTACTTGTAGAGTAGCATAGCACAATATATAGTCATAGTCTAGGTTTAGATTCAAACCAGCTACAGGAGAATGTCTCTCTTTTTTCTAAAACTCAGCAATGTCTCTTTACTGGTACACTAGCTTGTTTTGTATGCCTTCTCAAGTTTTTGATTTTCTTTCTTTTTTTTGAAAGGAAGGAAGGAGGAAAAAATTGAGAGTTCCTAGGACTCGAGCCCAAGACCTCTCGGTTGAAAACCAAGGGTGTTAGTCACTTATGTGGCGAACGCTCCCTGGGAGGAGGACGGCAGACGCACGCATTTTTCCTCACAGTTTTAGTTGTGATGCAAGATCGAACGGTCATAGTTTCGGGAATGTTATCATGCGAACGACCCTAGTTTTTCTTTTCTTCCTATATATAAAAAAGTATGCTACTTGGTGTCGGCTTAGTCAACAAACGATCGTGCCAACCTTGACCATTGAATTGACATTCAACGTCCATCGTGTTTCTTCGGTCTCTTCTTCCTCCAACCACCAAAGCCAAACCAACGTCGGCGGGACAACCTGATCCCGCCTCCCACGGCTGGTTGTGCTGCCGCGCACGCATCGTGGCCACATCGCACCCTAAAACTCTGTGCATCTTCCACGGATAATGTGCATTCCCGTCCGAGGCCTCACCATTGTCCTCCGCCTTGGTTCACTCGCCGCAGAGCCGCCCTCCGGTGTTGTTAACATGGTCAACAACCGAGAGGAATAAGGAGATGACTATACATGGTGAGGATGACAATAGGGACCCAGCAGCACACGCAGTAATTTTGTTTTTTCGGGACGGAGAAAGGTATAAACTGGGTTGTGCGGGAGCTATAGCCCGTCTAGCCCAGGCTTTTATTTCATATCTTTAGCACATGACCAGCCCGGTTTGTTTTTTCCTTTCTGAAAATGGCTAGCCCAACTATTTTGTTTTTTGCAGAATAACCAATGTAGGCCTACTTGCTTTTCTGTGCCCTGTTGGGCCGGAAATCTTTCAAGACGAGGAGGGATGCATTTTGCCCAGAAAATGGGCTATAAGTAATAAGAAATGGGCTATAAGTAATAATAAATGGGATGTAAAATGAAAAAATACAGCAAACAAGCCATTAGTTCCAAAATTCTTTTTTCTTTCGGACTTTGATATTTTAAATTTCATTGTTTTTGTGCGGGTAAAATTCCATTGTATTTAAATTAAGGTATGTTTAGTTTTAAAATTAATTTGAATCTGGCTAGAAATTTTGGGCTGTATGTTGTCTGGGACAAATTTGGAGACTAACTTATGGGTCTACTAGGTTGACGTGTACAAAAGGCTTTGTCAACTTAGTCCACGAACGGTTCTAGCAGTAGTGACCATTGGATGTTAATCAACCGGCTGTGCTGCTTCTTCAATATCTGATCTTCTTGCTCCAGCCGCCCAAACTAGCACTGGTGGGACTCCCTGCTCCCGCCTCCTGTGGCCGGCTGTGCTGCCACACAGGCCGCACCGCCCCACCCTACTCCATTGCTGAACAGGCCATTCCTCTACTCACCCACACCTCCTGTTATTTTCCGGCGACGGCAGCTAGACCAGTAAACCCTCATACGCCCCACCGCGCGGGCAACCACTGCCGAGTCTTCCCCGGCTCCATGTCGTTACCTTCCTAGGCCGTGCCGTCGTCCACCGCCCTAGTGCCCTCGATGCGGCATGGTCAACGAACGGCATCCATCAGACGTGGACTATACGTGGAGAGGCTGACAGCTGGGTCCACGACCGCACACAAGGAAATGCCTCCTTATTACGGACAAAATAATGATTCCTCCACCTGACATCTGGGACCCACCGGAAGGGACTCTGTATTTTACGAAAGAAACATTACCCCGCTGACAGGTTGGACCCACCAGCTATATCTTCACATGCAAGGAAGTGCCTCCTTATTACGCACAAAAAATGAATACTCCTCCTGCTAGCTGGGACCCAACATAGTGGGAGGCTGACTTGTGGGCCTACTAAGTTGACGGGGACGGAGGGCTTTGTCAACTTAGTCAATATGAACGATTCTAGCTCCAGTGACCGTACGATGTCCATCCAACGGCCATAGTGCTTCTTCAACCTCTGGTCTTCTTGCTCCAGCCGCCCAAAGAAGCACTGGTCGTGCCGCCTGCTCCTGCCTCCCGTGGCCGGCTGTGCTGCCGCAGAGGCCTCACCGGCCCCTACTACTCCCACCACTGGCCAGGCCCTGCAGCAACGGCAGCCTCACACCGCAGCCGAACCAGTGAACCCTCGTACTCCTCTACGCATGGGCATCCACTGCTGCGTCTTCCTCGGCTCCGCGTCGTTCCCTTCCTAGACCTCGCCGTCGTCCACCGCCTTTGTGCTCTTGGCATGGCGTGGTCAATGTGGTCAAGGAACGACATCAATCGGAAGAGTATTGTACGTGAAGAGGCTGACAGCTGGGTCCACGGCCGCAGCAAGGAAGTGCCTCCTTATTACACGGAAAATAATGATTCCTCCACCTGACAGCAGGGACCCATCGGACGGGCCAGCATATTTCACGAAAAAAAATGTTTCCCCCTGACTACTGGGACCCACCAGCTACATCTTCGCACGCAAGGAAGTGCGTCCATATTATGGGCAAAAAAGAATGATTCGCCCCCTGACTGCTGGGACCCACCAGCTACATCTTCGCACACAAGGAAGTGCCTGACAGTCGGGACCCACCAAGTCAAAGCTTACGTAGTGTTGTCATTCTGGTCGCGAATGTGTATGTACATACTGGTCGATCGGTCTATCTGCAGGCTGCAACGATGAACTTGTGGCCGTGCAAGGAAGGGCACGTGTCGTAGTAGAGGCGTGCACGTGTCGTAATAGAGGCGCGCACGTAGCATGTCACGCAGTCCCGTTAATATCGTGTACACATACATATAGCGGCCAGGGTGCAAGAAAGTAAATACGGCCACGTACGTACATACATGCGAGGTCTCGAATGCCTACTCGCGCATACGTACGACCAGGTCTCGTGTACATGGCTGGGTCGGAATAGAGAAACTGCGTCGTCGTGTTCATCGGGAGGCAACGGAATACATAGTGTTCATCTATAGGACCTTGAAGTATGTCTAGAGGGGGGTGATTAGACTACTTGACCAATTAAAAACTTAACCTTTTCCCAATTTTAGAGTTTGGCAGATTTTAGCTATCTTAGGACAAGTCAAGCAATCATCACACAATTCAAGCAAGCATGCAAAGAGTATATGAGCAGCGGAAATTAAAGCATGCAACTTGCAAGAAAGTAAAGGGAATGGTTTGGAGGATTCAAACGCAATTGGAGACACGGATGTTTTTGGTGTGGTTCCGGTAGGTGGTGCTATCGTACATCCACGTTGATGGAGACTTCAACCCATGAAGGGTAACGGTTGCGCGAGTCCACGGAGGGCTCCACCCACGAAGGGTCCACGAAGAAGCAACCTTGTCTATCCCACCATGGCCGTCGCCCACGAAGGACTTGCCTCACTAGCGGTAGATCTTCACGAAGTAGGCGATCTCCTTGCCCTTACAAACTCCTTGGTTCAACTCCACAATCTTGTCGGAGGCTCCCAAGTGACACCTAGCCAATCTAGGAGACACCACTCTCCAAGAAGTAACAAATGGTGCGTTGATGATGAACTCCTTGCTCTTGTGCTTCAAATGATAGTCTCCCCAACACTCAACTCTCTCTCATAGGATTTGGATCTGGTGGAAAGAAGATTTGAGTGGAAAGCAACTTGGGGAAGGCTAGAGATCAAGATTCATATGGTAGGAATGGAATATCTTGGCCTCAACACATGAGTAGGTGGTTCTCTCTCAGAAATGGTAAGTTGGAAGTGTAGGTTTAGTCTGATGGCTCTCTCCACGAATGAAGAGGAGGTGGAGGGGTATATATAGCCTCCACACAAAATCTAACCGTTACACACAATTTACCAAACTCGGTGGGACCGATTCAACAGACTCGGTCGGACCGATTTAGTAAACCTAGTGACCGTTAGGATTTTCGGTGGGACTGACATGCAACTCGGTGAGACCGATTCGGTTAGGGTTAGGGCATAACGTAATCTCGGTAAGACCGATTACACAAACTCGGTGAGACCGATTTTGGTAATAAGCTTTCCAGAGAGTTGGTCAGGTAAACTCGGTGGGACCGATTTGCTCTTTTCGGTGAGACCGAAATGTTACAAAAGGGAAACAGAGAGTTTACATTGCAATCTCGGTGGGACCGATCGCTCACTTCGGTTAGACCGAAACGTTACGAAGGGAAACAGAGAGATTACAATCCCATCTCGGTGAGACCGAGATCCCTATCGGTAGAACCGATTTGCTTAGGGTTTGTGGCAGTGGCTATGACATTTGAAATCGGTGGCGCCGGATAGGAAGAATCGGTGTGACCGATTTTGGCTTTAGGTTTAGGTCATTTGTGGATGTGAGAAAGTAGCTGAGGGTTTTGGAGCATATCACTAAGCACATGAAGCAAGAGGCTCATTAAGCAACACCTCATCCCTCCTTGATAGTATTGGCTTTTCCTATAGACTCAATGTGATCTTGGATCACTAAAATATAAAATGAAGAGTCTTGAGCTTTTGAGCTTGAGCCAATCCTTTGTCATTAGTATTTTGAGGGATCCACTTTCATCATCCATGCCATGCCATTCATTGAGCTTTCCTGAAATAATAGTCTTGGAATAGCATTAGCTCAATGAGCTATATGTTGTTATGAATTACCAAAACCACCTAGGGATAGTTGCACTTTCAATCTCCCCCTTTTTGGTAATTGATGACAACATATAGATCAAAGCTTCGACAAATGATAATAAGATTTAACAACATCGTCGCTTTGAGAAGTATGTGATAAGCAAGAGCTCCCCCTAAATTTGTGCATAGTTTAAGATTTGCTTTGGACTGCAAATGCACAAGGAATTAGGCTCATGGGTTACTCTTCCATGTCACATACATCTTGGTGGAGCGCTCAAAATGATAAAGATTGAATACATGCACTCATCACCAAGCAAAGTGAATGATCACATAGGATAGATAAGATAATATCATCAAACATGCATAAGTGTAGCTTATGATCAAACACATGATCATCAATGTCTCACAAGAATAGCATAGTATCTCAAGCAATCAAAAGCAAACAAGTTTTAACCACCAAATCAAGAGAGAACAAAAGCAACACTCTCTCTCTCGAAGCCTATGATCTATACATTTTTCTCCCCCTTTGGCAACAAGTTACCAAAAAGTTCATAGAAAATGCATAGTGCTAGATCGACTCTCAGGCTTGATCTTCAGGTGGTGGTGTCCGGATAACTCCAAGAACGAAGGCTTCAGTTGAAGTAGAGGGTGCTGGAGTTGATGCTGGAGCTGGTTGCACTGGAGCTGTAGGAGCTGTAGCTGGTGCAGATGATGTGGCTCTGGTGTCTGTCACAGGCACTGTAGCTGACCTCTGAGCTCTAGGCACTCTGGCAAAACATTAGTGGTAGTCTTGCCCTGCCTCTCCTGCATGTCATCCTGTAGCTGCTCCACAACAGACTGAATCTCAGTTACTTTGACATCAAGATCATGGAATTTGAGTTCCATGATTCTTTCCAAGCTCTCCTGATTTGAGTGAGGGTGGCCAATCCCTTCTCAATCCTCAGAGTTGATGCTATTAAGTAACCAAGCTGCTCCTGCTTGTTCTTCAAGAAATACTCAGATGCCTCCTCTTGAGTTGGCATCTTGGCAGCCTTCTCCTTCCTTGCCTTCTCCTTCTTCTCTTGAGCTTGTACTGATGATGGCTCATTCTCATTCATGACAACCTCATTGTCCTCAAAGTCTGGATAAAGTGGAAAATGTTCCTTATCCAATAGATATTTGCCTGTGCCCATCTTTGAGTTAATCAACTCCTGAATCTGATGGGCATATCCACAACTCCTCTTCTGATCTGCTGCAGTCCTCTTAATGGTTTCAATCATAAGGCTCATGACCTTAAATTTCTGAGGCACATCAGAAAAATGCAACATGTTGATTGCATGCCCTCTGATCTTGTTGTGGTCACCATACTTAGGCAACAGAGTGTGCCTTAGGATCCAATTGATAGTTGGCAGCCCTGATAGAAGGAAGTGGACTGATCCAAACTTATGTGTCTCAACAGCTTTGTCTGGGATCTCCTTGTACATGTGTGCCATGGAATTGTGGTCCATCTTCTTCTTGGCATAAATATCCAGGTCATCATCATCTTCCTTTGGGGCACTGATCAGTCTTGCCCATTCCTCAACAGTGGACTGGTACCTTGTACCTTCAGACATCCAAACTATCCTCCCATCTGGATAGAAGTGTGCTGTGGAGTAGAATTGCATGATAAGTTCATCATTCCAGTTGGTGAGCTTTTGCCCAACATAATCTACAACTCCACAAGCAACAAAACTGTCTTGCACTCCAGGATAGTGCTCTTCATTTTCCTTCATGTAGGTCCAGTCGACCCACCTCATATCACACACTATGGGCTTCTTGTCCAACAAGATTGTCTCATAGAAGTCCTGTTGTTCCTTTGTATGGAACCTGTAATCAACAACAGTTCTTCTCCTTGAGGCATATGGATCTGTCAGCCTCCATAGCCTCAACCCTGAGTCCTTTCTGATGTTCATGTCCTCAGCCACAGGATGGGCATCATTGTGGTCTGGTATCTTGGGCTTGAGCTTCCTTAGGACCTGTCCTTCTTCATCTTCCTCATCAGCAACATTAGGCACTGGGGCCTTGTTCTTTTCAGCAGCTGGAATACTCCTGGTATTCCTCTTTGGTGCAAGCTTGGCCTTGGGGGCAGCTTTGGGTGCTTCCTTGGGCTTAGATGTTGCAGCCCCTGATCTAATAGCATCACCCATAAGCTTTGGTGCCTTGGGTGCTGGTGCAGCAACCTCTTCTTCCTCTTCAGAATCTCTTCTCATTGAGGGCTTTCCAAGAACTTGGGAAGTTGTGGTTCTTTCTCTCTTCTTCTTGTCTTGAGCAGCTTCATCCTCTGATTCAATGGTAAACTTCATAGTTTCTCCAATAGGAACTTTCTTGGATTTTGAAGTTATGACTTTCTTAGCAGGTGCCTCTTTGAGTTCTGTCTATTCTGGCACTTGAGTAGACCTTCTGACCTTGGGCATTGGTGTCCTCTTGGCAGGAACTTTCTTATTCAGTCCAGGCTTTGTGCTATGTGCTGAGCCATACTCCTTTTTGAGTACTACCTTCTTGGAAGTAGCCTCATCTTCAGCTGCCACATAGTCCTCATCCTCTGAGTCTGAGGTTCTCTTCCTCCTTTGCCTGGTAGCAGCCTTAGGCAGATTGCTAGGAGTGCTCATGCTGCCATCATCTGAGGAACTGGAGGGACTAGTGCCCTCACTCATGTGAATCTGCTCTTCTGACTTGTTCTGGCTGTCACTCTGGTCTGACATGCTGCAAACACTGACTGCTGACCTTGTGAAGAGTTATAGATGAGATAGAATGGATGAGCATCACAAAATGCAGAGATTTTTGCAAAAAGATGATTCAAAACTTCAGTTTTAGTTTTCCACGGAAAGCATTTCGGATCAACCGATTTTCAAACTCGGTGATACCGAAGCAATTTTGGAACCTAAACTGATGAACTTGGTTGGACCGAGTCACAGTTCGGTGGCACCGAGACTGCTAGGGTTTCACAAAGTCCTAAAATCGGTCGCACCGATTAGCAATTCTCGGTCAGACCGAGAGTTACTAGTGCAATGGCATAAGCCAAATCGGTGGGACCGAGTTTTTCAACTCGGTGGGTCCGAGATGGTTTCGGCGGAAACCTAACCCTAAAATATCGAATCTCATCTACTCTACGGATTGCATTGACTGGATAGGAGTGTTTCAATCGTGACAAGAATCAATAAGAACACAATGTGCTAGGAATTGGACGAGGATAGCACAATGATCGAGTCCATACCCTAGCTTGGCGATGAACTCGCTACGGCGGCAACGGCGGGGTTGAAATCCGTTGACGGCGGCGGAGACCAGCGACAGGAGGCGGCTGGCGACGAGGAGACGATCCGGAGACCCTGGAGGCAGAGCGAGCTATTGCGCGGGCGAAGGGGTTCGGAGGAATTTCCAAATTTTTGCCCGTGACTATATATAGCCCGACCCTGTCGGTGTGACCGAGTGGAACAACTCGGTGGCACCGAGATGCATAACTGTGTACAGTTACAGCAACTCGGTGTGACCGAAAAGTTCAAATCGGTTGCACCGAGATTGAAAACTTAGATCGACTTAATGATCTCGGTAGGACCGAAATGGAGGAATCGGTCAGACCGAGAATCACAAAGAAGTTTTGGAACTTTAAGTCTATGACGAATCGGGGACTCCGAGTGCACCTCACACAGAGTGGTTCAAATCTGACTTGTTCAAATTTTGTGATGTAGCATGAATAGAGTTTGAGACGAGAAAAGCATAGATAGCTAGAGAAGGTTCTTAGGCATTCTTGTCCATCCACTTGGCAAAAAGAAAAGAAACCCAAACAATCAAAGCAACAAGTGGATGTCCTCGAATGAGTAAAATATGCACCAACATGCTCACACAATAAGATGGCAAATGAAATATGAGGCAAAACATGCACAACCAATTCTAGAATCTATCAAACAATTGGCGATGACTAGGTCATCTATATATGAGTATATTGACTTAGGAGTCAAATGAAAAACATTTGATCATAGGTCATACTCATCGTTTAAGCTCAAGTGGGGTTACCACTTTTACATAATGCATTGATGTGTTCACACCATTAGAGTTGCTTTGACTCAATTCTTAGAGTTAAGCTCCCCCTAGATGTGAGATCCCCCTTTAGAGGGATGAACTAACCTTGGGTTTTGTCGATGATGACTTCATGTAGGTGTTGAAGATGTGGATGCTCAATGTTGATGTAGATCATTTGGAGCAATCCTTTGGAGTGAGTTGCACTTTCAACTTACCTACATGGGTTAGTCCCACAAGGAACAAACAAGAATATCCATAGACATAGAGTGATGCACACACAAGATGATGTCCATGAAATCATTAGGTTACCTTGTCCCTTGCCTTACCAACATGAGGGTTTGTGACTCCTTGAACTAGTGCAAGATGTGGAAGTTGATTGCACTTGTTCTTGCCATAATGATATGAGTGAAGAATGTTGGCGGAGTCACCCTCAAGAACTCTCTAGTTCTTCTTCTTCGGGATCCACATCATCTTGATGGGAATCCTTGGAGTTGTAGTTGTACTTGATGAAGTAGAACTTGACGTAGTCTTGGGAACCCACTTGAACGAGGCCTTAGGTGCTTCTTCAAATGCATCAATCTCTTCTTGAAGCTTGTCCTTGCCTTTGTTCTTGTGGTCTTGTGGTGGAAGATCATCTTGTGCTTGTGTTCCCTTGAAGGAAGTAGGATCATACTTCTCTTGTTGAGGAACAAACTTCGTCTTGGGGTATTGATCTTCTTCCCACTCAACTCCATTGGCATTGAACTTTCGTTCAAAACCAACACCTTGATTCTTCCGGTGCCTTCCTTGCTTGCGTACAATTTCCTCGAATTGCTTACTCCCGGCAAGGCTCTTGTAAACACCTTTCTCTATAATTCCCTTCAATAAGCTATTTTCTTGCTCAAGTGTAACTTGGCTAAGAGAATCATTAGTGGAATCAAGAGAACTACTAGAAGCAACAATATTGGATTTGACATTATTATTGTTACTACTAGAGGAAGTATCTTTCTTGTACTTGTTACTAGACTTGACTTGAGGCATGTAAGTAGATAAGAGTAAACGCTTGGCAATGTAAGAAGAACTTTTCTTACGGAGATCATCATTGATTGCTTTTAAGAACTCATGCTCTTGCTCAAGATTGAGCTTTTCAAAGCGTAACTTCTCATGAGCCCTTAAAAGTTCTCGATGATCTTCGAAGATAGTTTCATGAGCCAACTTAAGAGTGTTTAGTTCTTTAGTTAGAAGCTCAATCTTCTCCTTATCATTGTCATTCGTTTTATCTTGATTAGCATGATTAATTGACGTTTCATCATAGTATTCATCACTAGAGTTGTCAACAAGTAAATCATCATCCACAAGCAAGTCATCTTCATCACTATTGAAATCAACATACTCAGGATGTGTTACCTTTGGACCTTTGGCCATGAAGCATCTTCCAATTCCTTCATTTGGTGAATCAAATATGTCGTAGGAGTTGGTTGACACAAGTGCTAGACCGGCAACACCTTCATCTTGAGTATATTCGGAGTCGGAGTGATAGCTTCTCTCGGAGTGATTGTCGGAGTCGGAGCCGGATACCCATTCACCAACATGAGCTTGATGTCTTCGTTTTGTGTAGCTCCTTGATGACTTGTCCTTCCTTTCCGAATCCTTGCTTCTCCGTGAGGGTCTTCGTTCATAACGATCATCTCTACTCCTCCTCTCTCTTGGTGGTGATTCTTCTCTTTTGCTTCTTCTTCTTGGAGAATCTTCTCTTCTTTTGTAGGGTGTCGTACACTCATTGGAATAGTGTCCGGGTCTCCCACAATTGTAGCAATTGCGCTCTCGACTAGAAGATCTTTTGTCATTGTAAGACCTTGACTTGGAGCTTCTTTCTTTGCTTCTACTCTTGTAGAATTTGTTGAAGTTCTTCACCATTAAGCTCAATTCTTCATTGAAGGTTTGTTTCTCACTTGATGATGTGGGGGCTTCACTTGAGGCTTTGTAAGCACCACTTGACTTGTTGTGAAGTTCCTCCTTATCCTTGAGTGACATCTCATGAGCAACAATTCTTCCAATGACTTCCGTTGGCTTGAGATCTTTGTAGTTTGGCATCATTTGGATCAATGTGCACACGGTATCATACTTTCCATCCAATGCTCTTAGGATCTTCTTGATGATGAATTTGTCGGTCATCTCTTCACTCCCTAAGCCGGCAATCTCATTTGTGATAAGAGCAAGCCTAGAGTACATTTCAGCGACACCTTCACCATCCTTCATTTTGAACTTGTCAAGCTGACTTTGGAGCACATCCAACTTGGATTCCTTGACGGATTCGGTACCTTCATGCATATCAATCAAAGTATCCCAAATTTCCTTTGCATTCTCAAGACGGCTGATTTTGTTGAATTCTTCGGGGCACAATCCGTTGAAGATGATATCACAAGCTTGAGCGTTGTATTGCAGCATCTTCAATTCTTCCGCATTAGCTTCACGGTTCGGTTCTCTCCCATCAAAGAATTCACCTTGCAAGCCAATACAAATAATTGCCCAAACGGCGGGGTTATGTCCAAGAATATGCATTTTCATCTTATGCTTCCAACTAGCAAAATTAGTACCATCAAAGTAAGGACCTCTACGGTGATAATTTCCCTCGCTAGACGCCATACTCTCCTAGGTTGTGAAACCAAGGCTATGACCACCAAAAGCTATGGAAATCAAAGCAAATGGAGACCAAAGCTCTGATACCACTTGTAGGACCTTGAAGTATGTCTAGAGGGGGGTGATTAGACTACTTGACCAATTAAAAACTTAACCTTTTCCCAATTTTAGAGTTTGGCAGATTTTAGCTATCTTAGGACAAGTCAAGCAATCATCACACAATTCAAGCAAGCATGCAAAGAGTATATGAGCAGCGGAAATTAAAGCATGCAACTTGCAAGAAAGTAAAGGGAAGGGTTTGGAGGATTCAAACGCAATTGGAGACACGGATGTTTTTGGCGTGGTTCCGATAGGTGGTGCTATCGTACATCCACGTTGATGGAGACTTCAACCCACGAAGGGTAACGGTTGCGCGAGTCCACGGAGGGCTCCACCCACGAAGGGTCCACGAAGAAGCAACCTTGTCTATCCCACCATGGCCGTCGCCCACGAAGGACTTGCCTCACTAGCGGTAGATCTTCACGAAGTAGGCGATCTCCTTGCCCTTACAAACTCCTTGGTTCAACTCCACAATCTTGTCGGAGGCTCCCAAGTGACACCTAGCCAATCTAGGAGACACCACTCTCCAAGAAGTAACAAATGGTGCGTTGATGATGAACTCCTTGCTCTTGTGCTTCAAATGATAGTCTCCCCAACACTCAACTCTCTCTCATAGGATTTGGATCTGGTGGAAAGAAGATTTGAGTGGAAAGCAACTTGGGGAAGGCTAGAGATCAAGATTCATATGGTAGGAATGGAATATCTTGGCCTCAACACATGAGTAGGTGGTTCTCTCTCAGAAATGGTAAGTTGGAAGTGTAGGTTTAGTCTGATGGCTCTCTCCACGAATGAAGAGGAGGTGGAGGGGTATATATAGCCTCCACACAAAATCTAACCGTTACACACAATTTACCAAACTCGGTGGGACCGATTCAACAGACTCGGTCGGACCGATATAGTAAACCTAGTGACCGTTAGGATTTTTGGTGGGACTGACATGCAACTCGGTAGGACCGATTCGGTTAGGGTTAGGGCATAACGTAATCTCGGTAAGACCGATTACACAAACTCGGTGAGACCGATTTTGGTAATAAGCTTTCCAGAGAGTTGGTCAGGTAAACTCGGTGGGACCGATTTGCTCTTTTCGGTGAGACCGAAATGTTACAAAAGGGAAACAGAGAGTTTACATTGCAATCTCGGTGGGACCGATCGCTCACTTCGATTAGACCGAAACGTTACGAAGGGAAACAAAGAGATTACAATCCCATCTCGGTGAGACCGAGATCCCTATCGGTAGAACCGATTTGCCTAGGGTTTGTGGCAGTGGCTATGACATTTGAAATCGGTGGTGCCGGATAGAAAGAATCGGTGTGACCGATTTTCGCTTTAGGTTTAGGTCATTTGTGGATGTGAGAAAGTAGTTGAGGGTTTTGGAGCATATCACTAAGCACATGTAGCAAGAGGCTCATTAAACAACACCTCATCCCTCCTTGATAGTATTGGCTTTTCCTATAGACTCAATGTGATCTTGGATCACTAAAATATTAAATGAAGAGTCTTGAGCTTTTGAGCTTGAGCCAATCCTTTGTCATTAGTCTTTTGAGGGATCCACTTTCATCATCCATGCCATGCCATTCATTGAGCTTTCCTGAAATAATAGTCTTGGAGTAGCATTAGCTCCATGAGCTATATGTTGTTATGAATTACCAAAACCACCTAGGGATATTTGCACTTTCATCATCTGGAGCCAACCGGCTTGGACAGAACAACAAATCAAAACGAGGCTTGGCGTACCGTAGAACGGAGGAAACGGCCTTGTGTTTGACCGGCCATGGTCGAAATGGGATCCGGTTCATCGGGAGGGGTCTGCCGTACTGCAAAACAGAGGAAACAGACTTCTCTTGGACCTCCTACGGTCGAAACGGGCTCCTGTTGATTAGGAGGGGTGTGGCGTACCGCAAAATAGAGGGAACAGACTTGTGTTGGAGCGCTATGGTCGAATTGGGGGTCTTGTCCGTCGGGAGGGGTGTGGCGTACCGCAAAATGGGACTCCATGGGATACTGTTCATATCCACCGTCGACCTCCTCCAGCCTCCATGAGCTACTGTTCATCCACCGTCGACCTCCTCCAGCCTCCACCAGCGACTGTTCATCCACGGGCTCCTGTTCATCCAGCCTCCACCGCTCCTCCACCGGCTACTGTTCAACCAGCCCTCTCCACGGGGTCCTGTTCAACCACCCCTCCATGGGCTACTGTTCATCCAACCCTCCACCGGCTAATATTCAACTAGCCCTCCACGGGGTCGTCCTGTTCATCTAGCCCTCCACGGGGTCGTGTTCATCCACCCCCAACCGGCTTGATCGGGGTTTTGTAGTGGTAGGAAGCATCATAAGAAATAATTGCCTAGCAAGGGTGAAATAATTGGTCTTGCTTCTATTGATGTGCCTCCTACTGATCCACTAGAAAAATATTTGCTAGACCATGAAAATGATATGCATCTGCATGAAAGAAATGAAATAGATAAGATTTTCTTTGAACAACGTCCTCTGCTTAAACACAATTTGCCTATTGAAACTCTAGGAGGTCCTCCTCCAAAATGTGATCCTGTGTTCGAATTAAAACAATTGCCACACACTTTGAAATATGCTTATCTTGATGAGAAGAAGATATATCCTGTTATTATTAGTGCTAACCTTTCAGAACATGAAGAAGAAAGATTATTGAAAGTTCTAGGGAAGCACCGAGCTGCTATTGGATATACTCTTGATGATCTTAAGGGCATTAGTCCCACTCTATGTCAGCACAAGATTAATATGGAACCTGATGCTAAAACCGTTGTTGATCACCAATGTCGGTTAAATCCGAAGATGAAAGAAGTGGTAAGAACAGAAATATTAAAACTTCTGGAAGCAGGTATAATCTATCCTATAGCTGATAGTAGATGGGTAAGTCATGTTCATTGTGTCCCTAAGAAAGGAGGTATTAACGTTGTTCCTAATGATAAGAATGAACTTATTCTGCAAAGAATTATTACAGGCTATAGAATGGTAATTGATTTTAGAAAATTAAACAAAGCAACTAGAAAAGATCATTACCCTTTGCCTTTTATTGATCAAATGCTAGAAAGATTATCTAAGCACACACATTTTTGCTTCATTGATGGATATTCTAGTTTTTTATAAATACCTGTTTCTCAACCTGATCAAGAAAAAACCACTTTTACTTGTCCTTTTGGAACTTATGCTTATAGACGTATGCCTTTTGGTTCATGCAATGCACCTTCTACTTTTCAAAGATGTATGGCTGCTATATTCTCTGACTTTTGTGAAAAGATTGTTGAGGTTTTCATGGATGATTTTTCCGTTTACGAAACTTCTTTTGATGATTGCTTAAGCAACCTTGATCGAGTTTTGCAGAGATGTGAGCAAACTAATCTTGTCTTGAATTGGGAGAAGTGCCACTTTATGGTTAATGAAGGTATTGTCTTGGGACATAAAATTTCTGAACGAGGTATTGAGGTGGATAAAGCGAAAGTTGATGCAATTGAGAAAATGCCATGTCCTAAAGATATCAAAGGTATTCGTAGTTTCCTCGGTCATGCTGGTTTGCATAGGAGGTTTATTAAAGACTTCTCTAAAATTTCTAGGCCTCTTACAAATCTTTTACAAAAGGATGTTCCATTTGTTTTTGATGATGATTGTGTAGAAGCCTTTGAAACCCTTAAGAAAGCCTTGATTTCCGCAGCTGTTGTTCAACCACATGATTGGAACTTGCCTTTTGAAATTATCTGTGATGCTAGTGATTATGCTATTGGTGCTATTCTAGGACAAAGAGTTGATAAGAAATTAAATGTTATCCATTATGCTATGTAAAACTCTAGACACTCCCCAACGCAATTATGCTACTACTAAAAAAGAGAAGTGGTGTTTGCTTATGATACATTTAGATCTTACATTGTTGATTATAAAGTGATTGTTCACACCGATCATGCTGCTATAAAATATCTTATGGAAAAGAAAGATGTTAAACCTAGACTCATTAGGTGGGTTCTGTTGCTACAAGAATTTGACTTACATATCACTGATAGAAAAGGAGCTAAGAACCCCATCGCTGATAACTTATCTAGGTTAGAAAATATTCTTGATGACCCACAGCCTATTAATGATAGTTTTCCTGATGAATAATTAGCTGCAATAAATGTTTCTCATAACACTCCTTGGTATGCTGACTATGCAAATTACATTATTGCTAAATATATACCACCTAGCTTCACATACCAACAAAAGAAAAAATTCTTCTATGATTTAAGACATTACTTTTGGGATGACCCACGTCTTTATAAAGAAGGAGTAGATGGTATTATTAGACGTTGTGTACCTGAGCATGAACAGGAACAAATCCTACGGAAATGTCATTTTGCAGGTTATGGAGGGCATCATGCAGGAGATAGAACTGCTCACAAGGTATTGCAATCTGGTGTTTATTGGCCTACTCTCTTCAAGGATGCCCCTAAGTTTGTTTTATCTTGTGATGGATGCCAAAGAATTGGAAATATTGGTAAGCGTCAAGAAATGCCTATGAATTATTCTCTTGCTGTTGAACCATTTGATGTATGGGGATTTGATTACATCGGACCTTTTCCTTCCTCTAATGGGTATACACATATTTTGGTTGCGGTTGATTATGTTACTAAGTGGGTAGAAGCTATTCCAACTAGTAGTGTTGATCACAAAACCTCCATTAAAATGCTTAAGGAAGTCATTTTCCCAAGGTTTGGAGTCCCTAGATATTTAATGACTGGTGGTGGTTCACACTTTATTCATGGTGCTTTCCGTAGAATTCTTGCTAAGTATGATGTTAACCATAGAATTGCATCAACCTATAACCCTCAATCTAGTGGTCAAGTTGGACTTAGCAATAGAGAAATAAAGTTAATATTACAAAAAAATGTCAATAGGTATCGAAAGAATTGGTCTAAGAAATTAGATGATGCACTTTGGGCTTATAAAACAACATATAAAAATCCTATGGGTATGTCTCCTTATAAAATGGTTTATGGAAAAGCTTGTCTTTTGCCTCTTGAGTTAGAACATAAAGCATATTGGGCAATTAAAGAACTCAACTATGATTTCAAACTTGCTGATGAAAATAGGTTATTTGATATTAGCTCATTAGATGAATGGAGAACCCAAGCCAATGAAAATGCCAAGTTATTTAAAGAAAAAGTTAAAATATGTCATGATAAAAGAATCCAAAAGCGTGAGTTCAAGGTTGGAGAATATGTTCTTTTGTACAACTCTTGTTTCAGATTCTTTGCAGGAAAACTCCTCTCCAAATGGGAAGGACCCTATGTTATCTAGGAGGTTTATCGATCTGGAGTCACCAAAATAAATAATGTCGAAGGTACAAACCCGAAGGTCGTCAATGGGCAAAGAATAAAACATTATATCTCAGGTACACCTATTAATGTTGAAAGTAATATTATCCAAACTATGACACCGGAAGAACACGTAAAAGAAACCTTTCGAAACACTCCAGAATCATGAAAAAGAGGAGGTACATGATACGGTAAGTAAAGGGGGTCCAGTGGGACCCGTGTGTTAGTGACTTAATTAACTAACAGCTTTTATTAGTTATAATTAAAATGTGTGGGTCCCAGTGTCAGTGTGGTTTAGGGGGTGATGACACACAGGTATAGGGGATCAATTGTAGCGCTTTTTGATAAGTAAGAGTGTCGAACCCAACGAGGAGCATAAGGAAATGACAAGTAGTTTTCAGTAAGGTAATGTCTACAAGTGCTGAAATTGTGAGTAGTGTAGTAGTTTGATAGCAAGATAATTTGTAATGAACAAGTACCATTGTAGTAACAAAAGTGCAGAAAGGTAGCCCAATCCTTTTGAGGCAAAGGACAGGCCAAAACGGTCTCTTATGATAAGCAAAGCATTCTTGAGGGTACACGGGAATTTCATCTAGTCACTTTCATCATGTTGGTTTGATTTGTGTTCGCTACTTTGATAATTTGATATGTGGGTGGACTGGAGCTTAGGTGTCGTTCTTACTTGAACAAACCTCCTACTTATGATTAACCCTCCCGCAAGCATCCGCAACTACGAGAAAAGTATTAAGAATGAATTCTAACCATAGCATTAAACTCTAGGATCCAATCGGTCCCTTACGGAATAGCGCATAAACTGGGGTTTAAGTTTCTGTCACTCTCGCAACCCATCATCTAATTGCTACTCCATAATGCATTCCCTTAGGCTCAAATATGGTGAAGTGTCATGTAGTCGACGTTCACATGACACCACTAAGGGAATCACAACATACATACTATCAAAATATTGAACACATATCAAATTCACATGATTACTTGCAACATGATTTCTCTCGTGACCTCAAGAAAAAAAGTAACTACTCACAAATTATAAACATGTTCATGATGATGGGAGTATTAAATAGCATAATGGATCTGAACATATAATCTTCCACCAAATAAACCATATAGTAATCAACTACAAGATGTAATCAACGCTACTAGTCACCCACAAGCACCAATTTATAGTTCCAGTAACCAGATTGAAATACAAGAGATGAACTAGGGTTTGAGATGAGATGGTGCTGTTTAAGATGTTGATGGAGATTGCCCTCCCCAAGATGGGAGAGTTGTTGGTGATGATGATGACGATGATTCCCACTCCGGGAGGGAAGTTCCCACGGCGGAATCGCTCCGCCGGAGGGCAAAAGTGCTCCTGCCCAAGTTTCGCCTCGAGACGGTGGCTCTCCATCCCGAAAGCCTTCTCCTTATTTTTTCTATGTCAAAATGACTTTTATACCAGAAGATGGGCACCGGAGGTGGGCTGAGGAGGGCACAACCCACCAGGGCACGCCAGGGAGCCCAGGCGTGCCCAGGTGGGTTGTGCCCACCTGGTGGGCCCCCTTTGGTAGTTATTTGCTCCACTAATTCTTGAATATTCCATAAAAAATCTCCGTGAAGTTTCAGCTTGTTGGGAGTTGTGCAGAATAGGTAGCCTGACGTAGCTTTTTCAGGTCCAGATTTCCAACTGCCGGAATACTCCCTCTTGGTGTGTACCTTGCAAATTATGAGAGAAAAGGCATTAGAAGTACTCCAAAAAGCATTATTATGGATAAAAACAATATAAATAACAGTAAGAAAACATGATGCAAAATGGACGTATCAACTCCCCCAAGCTTAGACCTCGCTTTTCCTCAAGCGAAAACCGAAATCCCAAAACATGTCCACATGCTTTGAGAGAGAGGTGTCGATAAAAACAAAATACGGACATAGAAGCATCATGTTGATTATTATAACAGCAACAAAATTAAACATAGGACTTTCATCATAGAACTTTTATCATACACTTCTCATGAATAAGTAACAGTTCAGCACACAACCGAAGTATAAAGCAAAAACTCTATTAGAAACCAACAAACTATGTTCTCAGTCAACTTTGCAAATACAATTCATCATTTTTTTCAGGAAGAGTGACATGTAGGATCCCTTAGGCAAGTCCACATACTCAACCATCATATAGTTTTCTATGATTTCTAACACTCACCTTGTACACATGATCAAAACATTTCAACCGGACACATAGAAAGATAGGGGCTTATAGTTTCGCCTCCCAACATACTCACCTCAAGGGTGATGTCAACAATAATAACTCATGCTATCTATATTCAACTGGACATATGTGCCTAGATCTTTCCTCACCACATGATGCTTGCCAAAGGAGAAAAATAAAAGGAATAGAAGGTAAACTTTGACTCTTTGCATAAAAGTAAATACATGAAAGTAAAAGATAGTCCCTTCGCAGAGGGAAGCAGAGGTTGCCATGCGCTTATTTGTTTGCATGCTCAATCCCTTAGTGCAAGAGAATGTCATGTTGTATTGCCCCTTAAGATGACAACCTTTGTTATGCAGTCTGTCGCTTTTATTCTTTGTCATCCAAATTCGTACAACGCACAATTTTCTCTTACCCTAAATGATCTCACATATTTAGAAGCAATTCTTATTGCCTTTTTGCACCGATGACAACTTACTTGATGGATCTTGCTCAATCCCTAGGTAGGTATGGTGGACACTTGAAAAAGATTTGGGTTTAAGAGTTTTTGGATGCACACGTAGTATCTCTACTTAGTGCAGAAGTTTTGGCTAGCAAAGATAGGGGCAAGCACCGCATGTTGAAGGATCTATGACAATATGGCTTCTATGTGAATATAAACAAACATAAATCATTAAGTTGTCTTCCTTGTCCAACGCCAACAATTTTGGCATGTAATATTTTGATGAGGGCTCACAATCACACAAGATTTATAGGATAGTATATTTATATGTGAATCTTCTCTTCCCTTATTATTTCTTTCATGAGTTGCATCATTGACTAATGCTATGTTTGTCAATCTCTCATAAAATTTCCTACTTATACTTTTCCTTATGTGGTGCCATCACCTACCATAGGATTAGTATATGATCTTATTGATTTATTTCCTTTCTTTTATTCATTCACTTTTTTTCTTATTTCTTTTCTTTATTTGCAACAAGAAGGTAAAGAAAGCAAGAACTCAAACTAACTTTATTATATAACTTGCACACGATTACAATGATAGATCACTAAGCAAACTCACAAAGAAGAAAGGATCGAACTAAACTTTATTTCATCTAAAGCAAAAAGATCAAACTAGGATAAGTAAAAGTAAAAAAGTAGTGCGATGGTACGATACAGGAGCACCTCCCCAAGCTTGGCGGAAGCCAAGGGGAGTGCCCATACCCGATACTCAGTTCTCCTTTGGTGGTGAAGAAGATGGTGGTGGTGAAGAAGCAGTCCTATCCTTAAGGATCAAGAGATTCTCCAACCGACGAATGACGCTCCGGAGATATGTGAGATGCTCTTGATGCAAAATATTTTCGCAAGTGAGATACTTATTTTGTATGCGAACTATTTCAATGATGCGAAAAGCTTCAATCTCAGCAGGAGTAAGGTGAGTAAGGTAGGGCTTAAGGATATCTTTCCTCCTCCTGGGCCAGCAGTGCTTGTGCTGCCACCGGGGATGGATCTACGGTAGCTCCCTTGACCTTATTCCCCTTGACGGTGTTCGTAGGCTCCTTCCTCTTCGTCTCAATCTTCATCAGCCAAGAATCTTCTTCCATGTTGTTGGAGGAGGAGGAAGACATGATGCTTGGCTTGATAAATATGACCGAGTATACGGAAGAAAAACAGAGTACGGGGGGTGTCCCAGGTGGGCACAACCCAGCCTGGCACGCCCTGGTGTCTTGTGCCCACCAGGGGACGCTTCCTGGTAGTTTCTTTATTTCCAAAAATTTAACATATTCCAAGACTGACAAAACAATATTTTTGCGGATTTTTCGGAGTCCGTTTACTCACCGTATCACGTACCTCCTTATTTCCATGATTCTGGAGTGTTTCGAAAGGACTCTTTTATGTGTTCTTCCGGTGTCAAAGTTTGGATAATATTACATTCAACATTAATGGGCGTACCTAAGATATAATTCTTTATTCGCTGCCCATTGACAACCCTCGTGTTAGTACCTTCGGAATTATTTATTTTGATGGCTCCAGACCGGTAAACCTCCTCGATGACATATGGTCCTTCCCTTTCGAGAGGAGATTTCCATCAAAGAATCTGAAACGAGAGTTGTACAAAAGAATATATTCTCTGACTTTAAACTCGCGCTTTTGAATTATTTTGTCATGCCATCTTTTAACTTTCTCTTTGAATAATTTTGCATTTTCATAGGCTTGGTGTCGGTGTCAAAATCGGCGGATCTCGGGTAGGGGGTCCCGAACTATGCGTCTAGGCGGATGGTAACAGGAGACGAGGGACACGATGTTTTACCCAGGTTCGGGCCCTCTTGATGGAGGTAAAACCCTACGTCCTGCTTGATTGATATTGATGATGTGGGTATTACAAGAGTAGATCTACCACGAGATCAAGGAGGCTAAACCCTAGAAGCTAGCCTATGGTATGATTGTTGTAATTGTTGTTCTGTCCTACGGACTAAAGCCATCCGGTTTATATAGACAACGGAGAGGGCTAGGGTTACATAGAGTCGGTTACAATGGTAGGAGATCTACATATCCGTATTGCCAAGCTTGCCTTCCACGCCAAGGAAAGTCCCATCCGGACACGGGATGGAGTCTTCAATCTTGTATCTTCATAGTCTTGGAGTTCGGTCGATGATGATAGTTCGGCTATCGGGACACCCCCTAGTCCAGGACTCCCTCAGTAGCCCCTGAACCAGGCTTCAATGACGACGAGTCCGGCGCACATGTTGTCTTCGGCATTGCAAGGCGGGTTCCTTCTCCGAATAGTTTGTAGAAGATTGTAAACACCAGGATAGTGTCCGGCTCTGCAAAATAAATTCCACACTCCACCGTAGAGAGAATAATATTTACACAAGTTCAATCTGCTGACGTATTTCGTGGCGTGACGTCACACCACAGCCAAGCCTTTGACTTGAATCGTTTTTATTATACCGCCTCAGCACGTTTAGCGAAGCGGTTTCCTTGGCACGTCTTATCGAAGCAGAGATCGTGTTCCCCTTATTCCGGGATTCTCATCAATACGGACATGGGTAACCCAACCGCGCACATTGCCACGCCCCCTCTATCGAAGGCGGGTCCTAAACGGTCACGGAGACGGCTCTCGGTATTCTCTCCCTTTATAATGAGACCAAGGCCCGTTCTTTTTCTTCAATCCTCAATCTAATCCGCCCCTTGCCCCGAGTTCCAACACCCTGGGCTCCAGATTCGGGCACTTCGAACCTTCGACAATGTCCGGCTCCGGCCTTCAGGGCTGGTGGATGCCCTCCTCCGTCACGGAAGAGGACGTGCTAAAGCTTAGGGACGCCAGGTACTTAACGTACGAGATTTCGCATAGGTTGCCTGCCCAAGGGCAAGTCATTCCTACCCCGGAGCCTGGCGAGAGCGTCGTGTTCATGCCTCACCTCCATCGGGGTCTAGGCTTCCCGATGGATCCCTTCATGAGGGGGCTCTTGTTTTATTATGGGCTGGAATTCCACAACCTGGCTCCGGAGTCCATCCTCCATATCTCATCGTTTATTGTCGTCTACGAAGCCTTCCTCTGCACTACCCGTCACTTTGGCTTGTGGCTCAAAACCTTCAATGTGGAGTCGAAGATGATTGAGGGGCGTCAGGCAGAGTGCGGAGGGGCGGTTATAAGCAAGAGGGCCGATGCTCCATGGCCCGAGGGCTCTTTTCAGGAGGAGCTCGGTTTGTGGCAACAGGAGTGGTTCTATATCACCGCTCCCAGGGGCAGCAGGCAGAGGCCGCCGCCCTCCTTTCGCCCGGGCCCTCCACTACGGCTGACATCGTGGGTCAATAAAGGGTTCGACTGGGGGTTGTCCAAGGACGTACCTCTATTGCAGGGCCGGATTCGAGATCTCCAAGAGAGGGAGATCAATCTGGTCGTAGTGACGCAGGTTATGCTGATTTGGCGTCTTCTGCCCTGCAAACGTCGCCCCCTCCGCCTGTGGGAATTCAATCCGGAGGGACCACGAGCTCTCCAACACTTTATGGGTACAAAACCCGTGGAGATGTACAAACTATTCTTCGGATCACAAGAAGTGTGTTCGGACTTGACCGAGGACACTGGCCTAAGCTGCAATCGCCCGGATACCCAAGTAAGTAGCCCTGTGACCGGACATATCATCCATTTATTTATCATGAATTTGCCCTTTAACCAGCTATCCCTTGAACAGGAGTGGATAGCGCAAGCAAAACTGATACGGTGTCCGGCCCCCCTCCCCGAGACCATGTCGGGTCCCGTGTTAATCAAAATGTTGGAGGTTGCGCCTTCGGAGGAAGGCGAAGGGGGGAACAGGGGAACTACCACCTCTGTTAAGGAGGCTCTCGGTAAGGGGGGAATCAAGAACCCCTCCTTCCAGGGGGAGAAGAGGACCGCTTCCAAAAACCAGGGGGCCAAAGCCTCAAAGCGGGGAAAGAAATCTGCACCGGAAGGTCCTGTGCCGGGAGGAGTCCCGGCCGTACAGTCTCCCCAAAGGAATCAGCCCTCCAGCGAGCCGTAAGTAGAAAAAAGGGAAGTTTTATAATAAAGGACATCCCTATTTCAGTTCTAAGGATAACCGAAGTTTTTACCTTGTAGTTCGGATCTCATCCCTTCCCAGCAGAGCTCATCCTCGGGGGACCTTCGTCCGGAGATGATGGAGAGCGAAACGCCTCCATTTGCTGTCCCATCAGGCGGGGCAGACAACCATGAGGTGTCGTCACGGAGGGTCTCCCCGAGTCCGGCGGGGCCTTGGAGTTCGGCACCCACTGGAGTGCGGCCGATGGAGCTGCAGGGCTTGCTCGAGAGGGCGTCTCTCTCGGAAGATCACCATGCATTAATGAGTGCGGTGATTGAAAGAATCTCATCCGCCGAAAGCGGCTTACATGAGGCCGTCGAAAGTTTACTGACGGGTTTTGAGGTACGCAAAAAAATGACATACCTTTTGACAGTTTTGTGCATAGGGTGCGCCCTGTATAGATAGTAGCCCCTGAGACTCGGTATGTTGTCGAAAGCGACAGCGTGCCGGGGATCATAATCTCAGTTACATTTATGTTGCCTTTCCTATGCAGGTGGCGGAGCATTCGGTGGCCAGCCGGACTGATAGAGTTGGCGCACTAAAGCGGCAACTCGACGTTGCGGATGCGAACATCACGCTGGTCAATAAGCGACTTGACGAGTCGCAAGGTAAGTTGTGTTTTCACGGTCACCTGGTAAGGGAGCTGACGCCCACTCCTTACAACGTGTATGCTTGATGCAGATGGTGCCGCTGCTGTGAAAGACCTTCGGGCGGAACTTGCTCGAGCCAAGGACCAAGCCCGAAAAAGTGATGCGGCTGCCTTGAAGGCAGCGGAGGAGCTAAAAGCCGAGAAGGCTGCTCACTGCCGAAGCAGGGAGGAAATGGCCGTAATGGATGTGAAGTTAAAAGATGCTACCGACCGCTATGAGGTTCTTGAAAGAGAACGCCAAGCGGAGCAAGAGGGCCTGAAGAAGGACACCGCCGAAGCCAAGGATGCCCGTTCTGCAATGCGGGCTGTAAAGGAGGAACTGCGTCAGGCCGAAGACATTGTGGCTGGAAAGCCCTTCCTGTTGCATAGGAAATTCATGGATCCGAAGTATGCTCAGTTGGGCAAGCTGTGGAGTGCGGAGGATCCTTATCTGGATTTGGCGGCGAGTGCGGTGGACGCAGTTCGGCACTTCTGAAGTCAGAAGGATCATGAAATGGAAGAGCTGTTTTGGTCTCAATTCCATAGTCCGGAGCATCCACTGACATTGACCGATCAGTTAGCTGAGTGGGCTAAGCTGAATAGATTGTCTGGACTAGCCATGACGGATGTGGTAGCTCATCTGTGGCCGGAAAGGCCCAAGCTGAAGAGTTATTTTGGTTTATTGCAGCAATTCCTTGGGGCGGTGCCGCATATCACGGCGATGAAGCGGCCGGCCTGCATAGAGGGTGCATGGATGGCTCTTGCCCGTGTAAAGACATACTGGGCGGAGATGAATGCCACTGCTGTTGCGTCCCGGGGTTCAGACGAGAGCCAATTACCCACCGAGCACTGTTTTGAGGAAGTCCTGCAGGGCGCTCATTTAATAGAGTCGCAGTGCTCGAAAAATGTCATGTTCAAATGACGTGTAAGATTTGTGAGATCATATTTATAATATAACGACTTTTTATACTTGTGCGTTCAAGTATTGAAATATCTCCTGTGCGGCCGTTAATGTATATGTATTTACAACCTGAAAGATGCAGTCTTTGGCTTCAGCCCCCACGCGCATAGTGCAGGGGTGTTTGCAAAAAAAAGCGCATTTTCACACTTAATCCAACGTCTTGGTCCTTTGAAGGAGGTGATAGCATAGCAAACTAGGCAACCGGACTATAATGCTTTATCACTTTCACTAAGCCATAGGAGCTCGATGGTGGGGCTACGATGTAGCCCCCAGAGGCACCGCGATCTCCAAACTTGGGGCGCGTGCGTGCCTGACCGGGAAGCCGTCCTTCGTCAAAGCGGAGGAATTCTAAACATTCTGATAGTCGATCGAGTGGTTGACCATTCTCTCGCTATATCATGACAGTCAGTTTTCGGCTTTCTCTACAGAGGTGCTCGCCCGGCCGAACCGGGGCACAATCGCAGTAGTTCTCCTGGTGCTGCGTTAGCCGACGATGCGGAATGTAAGGCAGCAAAACATAGGAGCCGGGCAAACCCAACATTTGACCAAAGACATGATTCGGAGCTGATGCATATACGACCTAACTCGAGACGCCGAACACTCCCTAAGGTATTCGGACTTTATGATAACGGGCAAAACAATGCCCTAAGCCCCTAGTGTCCAGGTGCAAGCGAGAACTTCTGACGCGGCCGATGCCAAAACGCCAGCCTGCTCCTCGGTTATGGTGGGAAACCGGGGGATTAGTATCAACAAGAGACAGTAAGAAAGGTTTACGCAGGGTCTTAATCTGAAAAGAATCCTTGCAACGGGTCCCTGCTGCACGTCTGCGCCTGTGTCTCCGTTGTGCTATATCCTGGACGGGTGTAGCACGTGGTTCATCTGTAAAAGAGAAGAGCTTAGTTTGGGAGAAATATCGTGCAAAAAATGTATTTAAAACATAGTATAATTTGGGAGATGAATAAAACTGAGTTTTATTGGCTCTCGTTGTTTATACGTGCAGCCCCTTGTAAAGAGGTATGCAGCTGGGAAGCCCCTTGTTTATATAATCCGGACTCATCTAACCGTGTCCGAGGTCTAAATGACCTGCTTTTAGGGGCTTTGATCAGCAAGGTTGGATTGATGTGTGGCTGTCAAGGCGGTCTCACGTTTTCCGTGGTCAAGGAACACTTGGAGTTTCCTCTTGATAAGATTATGCCTCGTGAACCGGGCATTTTGAGTGTGAGAGACGCGTAATGCGGTATTGCGTTAAAGTGGGCGAAAGCTTCGCGTCCCAGTGGTGCTTGATGGCCACTTTTGAATGGGGTGATACGGAGGATTAGCTTTTCGCGACGAAAGTTGTCGGATGAACCGAACACAACTTTTAGTAGTACAAAGCCTGTACACTTGGCATAAGGGCCTAGCCCCACTCCTTTAAAGGAAGTGTTGCTATGGAAAATCTTGGTAGGGTCTATCCCCATTCTGCGGATGGTGTCCTGGTATAGCAGGTTTATATCGCTTCCGCACAATTTGTCACATGAAGTGAGTTCACTGTTTTGACCTCTAGTGGGAAAGTCTTCTGTGCTCCGGTCTGCTGCTTTTGGGATTCGTCATCGTCTTCGCTTGGTGTGTCGAGCCCCTTGTGTTCGGCGTTAAGTCGGCCGGACTGCTTGAAGACCCAACAATCTCTGTGGGTATGGTTTGCAGGCTTCCCGGGGGTACTGTGGATTGGACATATCCTATCCAAAATTTTGTTTAGGTTGGATTGCTCGTCACTGTTGTCCTTAAGGGGCATTGTTTTGTTATTCGGCCGAGAGCTTTTGAATCCGGCGTTGACCGTCGTGCTATTTGGGCCGCTTTCCTTATTCCTGCGCTGATCTTTTCTGCGTCTTGATTTCCCATTTCCATCCCTGACCTCGGATGTACTCGGTCGCTGGTGCTGCATCTTGCTAGCCAGCTATCTTCCCCCGCGCAAAAGCGGGTCATGAGGCTTGTTAGTGCGGCCATTGTTCTTGGTTTTTCCTGGCCGAGGTGTCTGGCGAGCCATTCGTCTCGGATGTTATGTTTGAAGGCTGCTAAGGCTTCGGCGTCCGGACAGTCGATGATTTGGTTCTTTTTGCTGAGGAACCTGTTCCAGAATTTGCGTGCTGACTCCCCGGGCTGTTGAGTTATGTGACTTAAATCTTCTACGTCCGGAGGGCGGACATAAGTTCCCTGAAAGTTTGCTCGAAACGCATCCTCAAGCTCTTCCCAACTTCCAACGGTATTTTCTGGGAGGCTTTTGAGACAATGCCGAGCTGGCCCTTTGAGCTTGAGGGGTAGGTATTTTATGGCGTGGAGATCGTCTCCTCTAGCCATATGTATGTGTAGGATATAATCCTCAATCCAGACTCCAGGGTCTGTTGTTCCATCATATGCCTCTATGTTTACGGGCTTGAATCCTGCTGGAAATTCATGATCCAGTACCTTGTCGGTGAAGCATAGTGGGTGTGCGGCGCCCTTGTATTTAGTTGTGTCGTTATCTTCGAACGCTCGGCGGGTTGTGTTGCTTCCTGGAGCCTTCTTTTTTGGCCCATAGATGGACCTGACTGGGCCATCCTTTTTGCTAGGATCCTTATTTGGAAAGTGTGCCGGATTATGTGCGACGCCGTTTGCTGCTCTTAGCCTGTTATCTGGTCGTCTATCCAGCTATGTGGCCTCTTTCTTTTTTGACTGTGGGGGCTCTACGGCCTCCTCGTCAAATTCGGGCAACAGTTTGCGTTTTGGGTAGCTCTTTGCGTGGTGACTGTCGCCGTATTTATCTGCGGTCTTGAGTACTTTGCTCCATCTCATTCTGAGTACGTCTTCCGCCGTTTTGAGCTTCGGCTTTTGCTTCTTCAAACTCCTTGCAGTGGCGACGAGCCCTCTGTGAAGGTTCTTATGCTCCGGTGATGTGTTCGGCGTGAGATCGTCTGGACTATTGTTTTCGCCGGGAATGGGTTGCTCGTCCACTGGTTTGCCCTGCTCTATGGCTGGGTCCGTATGGGTGCCATTGTTATCGAGGCGGGACTTCGGGCGGTGCTTGCGTCGCCGTTTTTGTTGTTTTTCGGGGGAATTATCCTTCTCCGCGTCCCATTCTTCCTCGTCATCACTTCCTTTTGGTGTATCCACCATGTATACGTCGTGGCTTGAGGTGGCTTTCCAGTGCCCAGTAGGCACTGATTCTTGGTCGTCTCCGGCATCGTCGTCCATACCGTCGATGTCTTCGGAGTCGAAGTCTAGCATATCGGTTAAATCGTCGACAGTGGCTACCAAGTGGGTGGTGGGTGGGTTTTGAATTTCGTCGTCCACATCCCAACCGTCCTGACCATAGTCCGGTCGGGGCTCTCCTGATAACGAGAAATGCTTTAGCGAACTCAGGACGTCGCCAAAAGATGAGCGTTGAAAGATGTCCGCGGCGGTGAACTCCATGACCGACGCCCAATCGGATTCGATTGAAGGGGGCGCGGGAGGTTCGGAGTCCGGCAAGGAGTCCGGCACCTTGGAGTCACGAGCTTCAGAAGGGACAAAGTCAGTATTTGGCTCTATCGCCGTAGAGGTTGCGGCCCCCGAGGCGGTGTCTAACCATCCGTCCTCAATCTGCGCAGCCGGCTCCGAATCGAGGGTCGGAGCGGATTCATGTGCGGCCTCCAGGGCACTGTCCGGCAGCAGAGCTAAATCATGCCCATCGTGACAGTGCGGCGCGCTCGACTGTGGCTTGAATCTGTTGAAGATCAAGTCTCCGCGGATGTCAGCCGTGAAGTTAAGACTTCCAAATATGACCTGACGGCCAGGGGCGTAGCTTTCTATCTGCTCCAGATGGCCAGCCGAATTGGCCCGCAGTGCAAAGCCACCAAATACGAAGATCTGTCCGGGGAGAAAAGTCTCACACTGGACCGCGTCGTTGTTGATGACCGAAGGAGCCATCGAGCCTATCGATGACGGCACAGAGGAACTCTTAATGAAAGCACCAATGTCGGTGTCAAAACCGGCGGATCTCGGGTAGGGGGTCCCGAACTGTGCGTCTAGGCGGATGGTAATAGGAGACGAGGGACATGATGTTTTACCCAGGTTCGGGCCCTCTTGATGGAGGTAAAACCCTACGTCCTGCTTGATTGATATTGATGATGTGGGTATTACAAGAGTAGATCTACCACGAGAGCAAGGAGGCTAAACCCTAGAAGCTAGCCTATGGTATGATTGTTGTAATTGTTGTTCTGTCCTACGGACTAAAGCCATCCGGTTTATATAGACACCGGAGAGGGCTAGGGTTACATAGAGTCGGTTACAATGGTAGGAGATCTACATATCCGTATCGCCAAGCTTGCCTTCCACGCCAAGGAAAGTCCCATCCGGACACGGGACGGAGTCTTCAATCTTGTATCTTCATAGTCTTGGAGTCCGGCCGATGATGATAGTTCGGCTATCCGGACACCCCCTAGTCCAGGACTCCCTCACTTGGGTTCTCCATTCATCTAATGAGCTAATATTGAATAACCTCTTTTCACCAGCAAGTTTGAAATCATAATTGAGTTCTTTGACTGCCCAAAATGCTTTATGTTCTAATTCAAGAGGCAAATGACAAGCTTTTCCATAAATCATTTTATAAGGAGACATACCCATAGGATTTTTATATGTTGTTCTATAAGCCCAAAGTGCATCATCTAATTTCTTAGACCAATTCTTCCTGGACCTATTAACAGCCTTTTGCAACATTAATATTATTTCTCCATTGCTAAGTTCAACTTGACCACTAGACTAAGGATGATAGGGTGATGCAATTCTATGGTTAACATCATACTTGGCAAGCATTTTATGGGAAGCGCCATGAATAAAGTGTGCACCACCATCAGTCATTAAATATCTAGGGACTCCAAACCTTGGGAAAATAAATTCCTTAAGCATTTTAATAGAGGTGTTGTGATCAGCACTACTGGTTGGAATAGCTTCTACCCATTTAGTAACATAATCAACAGCAACCAAAATATGTGTATACCCATCAGAGGAAGGAAAAGGTCCCATGTAATCAAATCCCCAAACATCAAATGGTTCAACAGCAAGTGAATAATTCATAGGCATTTCTTGACGCTTACCAATATTACCTATTCTTTGACATTCATCACAAGATGAGACGTACTTACGGGCATCCTTGAAGAGGGTAGGCCAATAAAATCCAGACTGCAATTCCTTATGAGCAGTTCTATCTCCAGCATGATGCCCTCCATAAGCCTCAGAGTGACATTTCCGTACGATTTGTGCCTGTTCATGCTCAGGTACACAACGTCTAATAATACCATCTACTTCTTCTTTATAAAGATGTGGGTCATTCCAAAAGTAATGTCTTAAATCATAGAAGAATTTTTTCTTTTGTTGGTATGTAAAGCTAGGTGGTAAATATTTAGCAACAATGTAATTATCATAATCAGCATACCAAGGAGTACTATTAGCAACATTTATTGCAACTAACTGCTCACCAGGAAAACTATCATCAATAGGTAGTGGGTCATTGAGCACATTTTCAAGCCTAGACAAGTTATCAGCTACGGGGTTCTCAGATCCTTTTCTATCAATGATATGTAAATCAAATTCTTGTGACAATAGAACCCAATGAATAAGTCTAGGTTTAGCATCTTTCTTTTCCATAAGATATTTAATAGCAGCATGGTCTGTGTGAACAGTTACTTTGGAATCAAGAATATAAGATCTACATTTATCACAAGCAAACACCACTGCTAAGAATTCTTTTTCTGTAGTAGCATAATTTCTTTGAGCACTGTCTAGAGTTTTACTAGCATAATGAATAACATTCAGTTTCTTATCAACTCTTTGTCCTAGAACAGCACCAACAACATAATCACTAGCATCTCACATAATTTCAAAAGGCAAGTTCAAATCAGGTGGTTGAAAAATAGGTGCAGAGATTAAGGCTTTCTTGAGTGTTTCAAAGGCTTCAAGACAAGCATCATCAAACATAAAAGGAATATCCTTTTGCAAAAGATTAGTAAGAGGCCTAGAAATTTTAGTAAAGTCTTTGATAAATCTCCTATAGAAACCAGCATGACCTAGGAAACTATGAATACCTTTGATGTCCTTAGGACATGGCATTTTCTCAATTGCATCAACCTTAGCTTTGTCCACTTCAATACCCTTCTTAGAAATCTTATGACCCAAGACAATGCCTTCATAACCATAAAGTGGCACTTCTCCCAATTCAAGACAAGATTCGTTTGTTCACATCTCTACAAAACTCGATCAAGATTGCTTAAACAATCATCAAAAGACTTCCCATAAATAGAAAAGTCATCCATGAATACCTCAACAATCTTTTCACAAAACTCAGAGAATATAGGAGTCATACATCTTTGAAATGTAGCAGGTGCATTACATAAACCAAAAGGCATACGTCTATAAGCATACATTCCAAAAGGACAAGTAAAAGTGGTCTTTTCTTGATCAAGTTGAGAAATAGGTATTTGTGAAAGGCCAGAATATCCATCAAGGGAGCAAAAATGTGTGTGTTTAGATAATCTTTCAAGCATTTGATCAATAAAAGGCAAAGGGTAATGATCTTTTCTAGTCTGTAACAATTACCATTCTATAGCCTGTAACAATTCTTTGTGGAATAAGTTCATTCTTATCATTAGGAACAACAGTAATACCTCCTTTCTTAGGGACACAATGAATAGGACTTACCCATCTACAATCAGCTATAGGATAAATTATACCTGCTTCCAGAAGTTTTAATATTTCCGTTCTTACCACCTCTTTCATCTTTGGATTTAACCAGTGTTGGTGATCAACAACTGGTTTAGCATCAGGTTCCATATTAATTTTGTGCTGACATAGAGTGGGACTAATGTCCTTTAAATCATCAAGAGTATATCCAATAGCAGCTCGGTGCTTCCTTAGAACTTTCAATAATCTTTTTTCTTCATGTTCTGAAAGGTTAGCACTAATAATAACAGTATATATCTTCTTTTCATCAAGATAAGCATATTTCAAAGTGTTTGGCAATTGTTTTAATTCAAACACAGGACCACCTTTGGGTGGAGGAGGACCTCCCTAGAGTTTCAATAGGCAAGTTCTGTTTAAGTAGAGGACATTGTTCAAACAAAATCTTATCTATTTCATTTCTTCCATGCATATGTAAATCATTTTCATGGTCTAGCAAATATTGTCCTAAAGGATCAGTAGGTGGCACATCAATTCAAGCAAGACCAATTAATTCATCCTTACTAGGCAATTCTTTTTCATGAAGATTTCTACTAAACCTGGAAAAATTAAACTCATGAGACTCATCACCAAAGCTAACACCGACATTTTGTTTCTTACAATCTATCTTATCATTAACTGTGTTCAAGAAAGGTCTACCAAAAATAATGGGACAGAAATCATCTTGTGGGGAACCAAGAACAAGAAAATCAGTAGGGTATTTTATTTTCCCACACAAGACTTCAACATCTCTAACAATCCCAATTGGTGATATGGTGTCTCTGTTAGCAAGTTTAGTAGTAACATCTATTTCTTTTATCTCAGCAAGTGTTATGTCTTTCATAATTTCTTGATATAAAGTGTAAGGAATAGCACTCACACTAGCACCCATGTCATATAAACCAACAGTGATCTCCTATTTTAACTGAGATGACAGGCATGCCAACTGCAAGTCTATGATTATCTTTTTTTATCAGGTTTAGCAATTCTAGCAGCTTGATCACAGAAGTAAATAACATGTCCATCCATATCTTCTTCTAAGAGATCTTTAACCATAGCTATGCTAGGTTCTACTTTAATTTGTTCATCAGGTTTAGGTGTTCTAAAAAAGCTTTTGTTAACCATAGTTGAAATTATCATGTTCCTTTATCTTAACAGGGAAAGGTGGTTTCTCAATATAAGCAGAAGGGACAACTAGATCAACATTATAAAGTATAGTTTCTTCCTTAACTGGTACTGGTTTTTTAATTTCTTCTTTAATAGGTGGGTGATATTTAAACCACTTCTCTTTAGGGAGTTCAACATGAGTAGCAAATGATTCACAAAAGGAGGCTACTATCTCAGAGTCAAGTCCATATTTAGTGCTAAACTTTTGAAAAGCATTGGTATCCACAAAAGATTTAACACAATCATACTTAAGTTTAATACTTGACTCTTTAACTTCGTCGAGTTCCCAATCTTCAGAGTTGCATTTAATTCTTTCCAAAAGATCCCATCGGAATTCAATAGTCTTCTTCATAGAAGAACCAGCACACGAAGTATCAAGCATGGTTTGATCATTATGAGAAAGTCGAGCATAAAAGTTCTGGATAATAATTTCTCTTGAGAGCTCATGATTGGGGCATGAATATAACATTGACTTAAGCCTCCCCTAAGATAGAGTGATACTTTCTCCCTCACGAGGCCAAAAATTATATATATATTTCCGATCACGATGAATTAGATACATAGGATAATTTTTTTGTGAAATTCCAATTTCAAGCGATTCCAATTCCATGATCCAATATCATCGCATAGCCTATACCATGCCAATGGTTTTCCCTTCAAAGATAAAGGGAAAACCTTTTTCATCTCCTAATCTCGGGGTAGACCTGCAAGCTTAAACAATCCACAAATTTGTTCCACATATATCAAGTGCATATCAGGATGTTCTGTTCCATCTCCTGCATAAGGATTAGTTAGCAGTTGTTCTTTCATACCCAAAGGAATTTCATATTCAATATTTCAGTAGGTGCATTAGGTTGAGGGGTAGCTAATTGTGGTTCCGGACGAGGTGAAGATACCCCGAACAAACCCCTCAAAGGGTTGTTTTCCATAGTAACAAGTGACAATAAATTTCAGCACACAATATAAATATTTCCTTACCGAATTCCACTTACCAAAGGCGCTTCACTCCCCGGAAATGGCACCATAAAATAGCCTTGATGATCCACAAGTATAGGGTATCAATTGTAGCTCTTTTAGATAAGTAAGAGTGTCAAACCCAATGACGAGCATAAGGAAATGACAAGTAGTTTTCAATAAGGTAATGTCTGCAAGTGCTAAAATTGTAAGTAGTGTAGTAGTTTGATAACAAGATAATTTGTGACGAACAAGTAACGATAGAAGAAAAAAGTGCATAAAGGTAGCCCAATCCTTTTGAGGCAAAGGATAGGCCAAAATGGTCTCTTATGATAAGCAAAGCGTTCTTGAGGGTACACGGGAATTTCATCTAGTCACTTTCATCATGTTGGTTTGATTTGTCTTCGCTACTTTGATAATTTGATATGTGGGTGGACCGGTGCTTAGGTGCTATTCTTACTTGAACAAACCTCCTACTTATGTTAACCCTCCCGCAAGCATCCGCAACTATGACAAAAGTATTAAGAATAAATTCTAACCATAGCATTAAACTCTAGGATCCAATCTGCCCTTTACGGAATAGCGCATAAACTAGGGTTTAAGTTTCTGTCACTCTCGCAACCCATTATATAATTGCTACTCCACAATGCATTCCCTTAGGCCCAAATATGGTGAAGTATCATGTAGTCGATGTTCACATGACACCACTAAGGGAATCACAACATACATACTATCAAAATATCGAGCACATATCAAATTCACATGATTACTTGCAACATGATTTCTCCCGTGACCTCAAGAATAAAAGTAACTGCTCACAAATGATAAACACGTTCATGATCAGAGGAGTATTAAATAGCATAATGGATCTGAACATATAATCTTCCACAAAATAAACCATATAGTAATCAACTACAAGATGTAATCAACGCTACTAGTCACCCACGAGCACCAATCTATAGTTCCGGTAACCAGATTGAAATACAAGAGATGAACTAGAGTTTGAGATGAGATGGTGTTGTTTAAGATGTTGATGGAGATTTCCCTCCCCAAGATGGGAGAGTTGTTGGTGATGATGATGACGGTGATTTCCCCCTCCGGGAGGGAAGTTCCCCCGGTGGAATCGCTCCGCTGGAGGGCAAAAGTGCTCCTGCCCAAGTTCCGCCTCGAGACGGCAGTGCTCCTCCCGAAAGCCTTCTCCTTATTTTTTTTCCAGGTCAAAATGACTTATATACCAGAAGATGGGCACCGGAGGTGGGTCAAGGAGGGCACAGCCCACTAGGGCGCGCCTGGGCTCCCTGGCACGCCCAGGTGGGTTGTGCCCACCTAGTGGGCCCCCTCTGGTAGTTATTTGCTCCAATAATTCTTAAATATTTCATAAAAAATCTCCGTGAAGTTTCAGCTTGTTTGGAGTTGTGCAGAATAGGTAGCCTGGCGTAGCTTTTTCAAGTCCAGATTTCTAGCTGCCGGAATTCTCACTTCCTCCGAGAGCTTGGGTTTGCTCTTCATCCATTCCCTTGAGTGCTCATGTTTTATTACGGGCTAGATTTCCATGATCTAGCTCCAGACTCCTTCCTTCACATCTCGGCGTTTATCATCACGTGCGAGGCCTTCCTCCGTATTTCCCCACACTTCATCTTATGGCTTAAGACCTTTAACATGAAACCGAAGGTAATCGATGGGAAACAAGCGGAGTGCGGAGGTGCTTCAATAAGCAAACTTACCAATTCTCCTTGGCCAAAGGGCTCCTTCGTAGAATCTTCTGACCTATGGCCACGGGAGTGGTTTTACATTACCGAACCCCGTGGTAAAAAAGTGAGCAGCTACACCTGCGTCTCGATCTGGCCCTCCGCTACAGCTTGCATCGTGGATTAACAAGGGGCTGGACTGGGGATACATTGATGAAGTGCAGACGTTGCAAAGTCGCATTCGGAGCCTCATTGAAAAGGACACCGGTCTCACCAATGTAATCCAAGTAATGCTAGTCCGCCGGATCCTACCGTATCAGCGACATCCTCTCCGCATGAGGGAGTTCAATCCGGAAGGTCCACGGACCCTCCAGCACTTCTCTGGCACAATGCTCAGAGGGATGTGGGAATTATTCTTCGGCGCACAAAAGCAGTGGCCGGATACTACAGAAGACATCGGTCTTGACTGCAATCATCAAGATACCCCCGTAAGCACTTAACTCCCGAACACGGTTTAGTCAAATTCCTCATAAAACTGTACTGATAAAACTCTACTCGGCCAGGGCTGGATAAAGAAGGCAGAGAGAATTAGGTGTTCGGCTCCACTTCCCGAAGACTCTGTCGATTTGGTGTTAACAAGGATGCTGGCTTCGGCACCATATCAAGTGCCGGCGGGGAAAGGTAAGGAGGAGAGCAAAGAGGCCCATGGTGGCCTCCATTCTGGAGGCACACCAGGCACTTTGTCCGGGGAGATTGGAGCTTCCACTTACGAAGGTGGAAGGGAAGGGAAAACTGACATCCCTTCTCCTCATGGGAAGAAGAGGACCGCCTCCGAAGACTTGAAGAGAGAAGATTCTAAGCGGGGGAAGATATCCCAGTCAGGGGGTGACGTTGATACGCAGTCACTCCGTAAAGATAGGCCCTTAGCCGAATCGTAAGTGAACTAGGGTGTTTTGAACATATCCCGTTCTTTCCTGGCTGTAAGGGTAACATTTAAAATATATGTTTGTAGTCCGGCACGCAACCCTCCTCAACAGTCATCCTCTTCGGGGGATCTTCTTACGGAGATGATGGAGAGCGAGACGCCTCCACAGATCTCCCTGCCTGATAAGGCAGACGACACCAAGGTGTTGTCCTAGAGGATCTTCCCCGATCAACGAGTGGCGGGAAGGGCAGTAAAGACCGGGCCCGAAGGTAACACTTTGGCCGCCCAGGGTCCAGGGTGTGCGGCCCCTACGGGGACCAACAACAAAAGTCCCGGACTATCCAATGTCCGAGAGACGGCGCAACCTGCTCCAGGTCCGGAGGTGCCGGATACATTGATGGACACATTACAACATGCATCCGTCTCATAGGAACATTATACCTTGATGGGTACGGTGGCTGAGAAGGTTCGGTCTGTAAAAAGCGGATTGAATGAAGCCTTTACGAGCCTGCTAAGAGGCTTCGAGGTACGTAATGTAATGTTTTTAATTGTGTTGTAAACGCAAAAATGCGCCTGTGTATAGATAGTAGCCCCTGAGACTCTGGTTGGCGTCCAAAGGGAGGCGATCAGAGGATCAAGAAATATATGGCCAAGAAATGATCTGACTAATTGAAACACAGGCCGTTACATCCGTGGCGACTACCGGAGCTACATATATTGATCATCTGAAGGAGAAGGTTGATGTAGCGGATGATGACATCACACTTATTAACAAGCGGCTCGACGAGGCGTAAGGTATGTCTTTGGGGCACTCAGTACATGCTAGTATTATGAAATGAGTGTGACACTGAGAATGTGTATATGCATAACTGCAGATAGTGTCGCTGCCATTGAGAGCCTTCGGGCTGAACTTGCCTGGGATAGGAGCAAGTCAGGCTGAGTAATGCGGCTCCCGAAAAGGTAGCTGCTGAACTGAAGGCCGAACAGGCTGCCCGGCACCAGTGCGAGGAGAAAATATCCACTATGGCGTTGGAGCTGAAGGATCCCACTGGCCGATGCAAATTGCTCGAAAAATATAACCAAGTCAAAACGGCTAATCTTGACAAGGCCTTACAAGAGGCAAGAGAAGCACGATCTGAGTCTAGAGCGGCTCGGGAGGAGATCCGACAAGCTGGGGAGATCGCGGCTGGTAAGCCCTTCTTATTGCAAACTAAATTCAGCGATCTGAAGTATGCCCTGCTTAATCAGGTGTGGAGTTCTCCAGACGCATTGTTAGACTTGCTGAAGAGTGGCTTCGATGCGACGCGGTTTTTCCAATCACAAGAAGGACACGTGACCGAAAAGCTTTTCTGGTCACAGTTTAGCATGCCCAAGCGTCCATTGTTGTTGAATGAACAAATGACCCTGTGGGCCAAGCTCCACAAGCTATCTGGATCTGCCATGAGGGACGTCGTAGTCCGGTTGTGGCCGACTGAGCCAATTCCGAATAGTTATTTTGGTTTGGTGCGGTGACTTGTTGACCCGGTACCGCGTATCGACGCTGTAAAGCGGTCAACGTGCATAGAAGGTGCACGGATGGCCCTTGCCCGTGTCAAGACGTACTGGGCGAATATGAAGGCCACCAATATTGCAGCAAAAAGTCCACCCGAGGGCAAGGACTATCACGTGCCAGCACATTATTTTGAAGATGTCATAGAAGGTGCCCGCTTAATAGAGGGTCGGTGCTCAAAAGATATTATGTTCGAGTGAAGTTGTATTGAAACTGTAAAAACAATATTATGATATATTTAAGGCTATGTTTTTGGTACTTTTGCCTAACAAGTTTTTGGTGCCTCCTGTGCGGCCGTTTTTGTATAATCTGAAAGTTTGCCACTCGCCGGCTTCAGCCCCTCTTGCGTATAACGCTGGGGTGTTCCGAAAAGCATTTGATCACTCCCGACCCAACGTCTTGGTCCATTAAGGAGGTGTCAATGCGGCAAACAAGGCAATTGGACTATAAGGCTTTAACACTTTCACTTAGCCTTAGGAGTTTGACGGTGGGTCTACGATATAGCACCTGGAACGTACACAGTTATCCGAATACGGTGCGTTTACATACGTGACCAAAAAAATGGTCCTTCGTTAACGCAGAAGGAATCGCGAAGATTCCGCTTAGTCATCGAGTGGTTGACCAGCTCTCACCGCATCATCACAGTTAGTTTTCGGCTTTCTCAACTGAGGTGCTCATCCGGATGAACCAGGACACAATCGCAGTAGTTCTCCCTTTACTACCCTAACCGATATAGCGGAACGTAAGGTAGTAAGCACAAGAGCCAGGCAACCCAACTTTTGACCAAAGACATGATTCGGAGCTGATGCATATAAGGCCAAACTCGCGACGTTGAACACTCCCTATAGCTGTTCGGACTTTTCAATATATACCGGGCTGAATACAGCCCCTGGTGATAGACCCTGGTATCAAGACACGTATGGCAATCTGACGTGGGGAAAAATGCAGGTGGTGAAAGCATAAATTTCAAAAAACAATACGGACCAAGTTGCTTCTATAACATCCACTTTAATACGGCGAGTCGTATATTTACAGGTAATGCCGATATCTTTCTTGGACACTTTGCATGCTAGGAAAGTATAAAACAAAAGGAGTTAAAAGGTTTACACAGGGTCTTAATCTACAAAAAAACCTTAATGCAGGCCCCTGCTGCACGTCTGCGTTGTTTTCTCTGTTGTGAAGTGTCCTTGAAGGGCATAGTGTGATGGCCATCTGTAAAAAGGGGGAAACCAGGTAAATGAATCTGGTGTGGCCGTAAGTAAAGCTGGTTCATTTTAATGAACCATGAAATATAACTTCTGGAGTCCGAATAGGGTTGAGCTGAACTATGGACTTTTTGTGTGCAGTGTGCCCCCGGCGCCTCCCAGGGAATTTTGAGTGTATACGTGGCACATGTGTTATCTCCTTATGGGGAGGTCGATGGGGGCGTAGCTGCTAATCGAGCTCGGGTTTATCTGAGCTGCCGCACTGAGGTGTGTGCCAGATACGTTTAGTTGTGTCTGCGGTCTTAATGACCGATGAGCTGCTCGGCTTGAATAGGCCGTTTTGTGCTTCGACTGCTAGAGCCGCCGTGTATTCTTCTGTACGAAGAGAGCGCTCCGTATTTCCGCTGACCGTAATGGCGCCACGTGGTCCAGGCATTTTGAATTTTAGATAAGCATAATGTGGGACTGCATTAAAACGGGCAAAGGCCGTTCTTCCGAGTAGTAGCCACTTCGGAACGGAGCTATGTCGAAGATTAGTTCTTTGCTTCGAAAGTTATCGGGAGAGCCAAATACAACGTCCAATGTTAAAGAGCCCGTGCAGCGGGCTTCTACGCCCGGTATAACTCCTTTAAAGGTAGTGCTGCTTGGCTTGATTCTTGACTGGTCTATCCCCATCTTGCGGACAGTGTCCTGATATATCAGATTGAGACTGCTGCTGCCGTCCATAAGGACTCGAGTGAGGTGGTATCCGTCGATTAATGGGTCGAGCACTAGGGAAGCCGAATCCCCGTGATGGATACTAGTCGGATGACCGCTGCGATCAAAGGTGATCGGACAGGCCAACCATGGTTGAATTTGGGGGCGAGGGGCTCGACGGCATAGACATCTCGGAGTGCGCGTTTGCGCTCCCTCTTTGGGATATGAGTGACTTAGATCATGTTCACTGTTTAATCTCCAGTGGAACTTTCTTCTGTCCCCCCGTGTTCGGCTGGTGAGATTCGTCCTCGTCTTTGCTCTGAGGTCCATTCCCCTTGTGTTCGGTATTGAGTTTGCCGGCCTGCTTGAAGACCCAACAACTACGGTTGGTATGGTTCGCAGGTTTAGTAGGGTTGCCGTGGATCTGGCAGGGCCTGTCTAGAATTTTATCCAGGCTGGATGGACCGTCTTTATTGCCTTTAATTGGCTTCTTCCATTGACCGGGTCTGGAGCCCCTGAATCCGGCATTTACCGTTGTATTGTCTAGGCTTTCTTCATTGTTCCGACGTTTGTTCTTGTTGCGTCATGGTTTTCCATTGTCATCCCTGACCTCAGATGTGCCGGGATCACTGGTGCCGCTACGGGCTAACCAGCTGTTCTCACCCGCGCAAAAGCGGGTTATGAGTGTAGTTAGGGCTTCCATTGTCCTTCGCTTTTCCTGGTCGAGGTGTCTGGCTAGCCATTCATCCCGGACACTGTGTTTGAAGGTCGCTAAGGCTTCGGCGTCTGAACAATCAATGATTTGGTTCTTCTAGTGAGAAACCGGTTCCAAAGCTTACGGGCTGAATCTCTAGGTTGTTGGATTATGTGACTTAGATCGTCTGCATCCGAGGGCCGCACATAGGTCCCTTGGAAATTGGACCGAAAAGTGTCCTCAAGTTCTTCCAAGCTTCCAATGGAGTTTTCAGAGAGGCTTTTCAGCCAGTGCCGAGCGGGTCCTTTCAGCTTGAGGGGTAAATATTTGATGGCGTGGAGATCATCTCCGCGAGCCATGTGGATGTGAAGAATAAAGTCTTCTATCCAAACCGCAAGGTCCATCATTCCATCATATGCCTCGATGTTTATGGGTTTAAACCCTACTGGAAAATCGTGTTCCTACACCTCATCGATGAAGCACAGGGGGTGTGCGGCACCCCTGTATCTGGCTGTGTCGTGGTGTGGGTCCAACAGTTGTAATGTTCGGTATTGGTTCCGAACTGGTAAATGACCGGCATATTTGGTTTGATAATCGTGATACCGTGTAGGAGAACGTTTCCAGGTCCTCACGTAAATCGTGTTTCTGGTCCTGAGCTGCAACCTCCCTTCCTTTACGGGGAGGAGGTGCGGGCTTGTGTGCGGCATTGCTAGCCGCTCTGTCTCGACCACGAGGTGGTCGGTCCGGCTTGTCGGTCGTATTGTTTTTTGGTGGTATAGGCGCAATAGCCTCGTTGTCGAATTCGGGCAACAGCTTACGCTTAGGATAGCTCTTTGTTTGGCGATTACCGCCGTATTTTTCCTCAGCGTCTAGCACTTCGTTCCATCTTTCATTGAGCGTATCCTGTGCGGCTTTAAGCCGCTGCTTCTGCTTCTTCAGGCTCCTTGCAGTGGCGATAAGCCTTTGATGGAGGCGTTGTTGTTCTAATGGTTCTTTTGGGACGATGAATTCGTCCTTGCCCAGGCTGATCTCCTCTTCAGAGACGGGTTGATAATTGCTATCTTGGGCATCGCTGTGGTCAGACAACATCCCCGGACTATGTTCACCGTCCTCTCGCATGTCCTGCTCCAACGCTGGGTCTGCGGGGTCCTCGGCTTGGTCCGGATTGTCACCGTCGTCCATGACAATGTTGCTGTGTTTCCCTTTGCCGGATCGAGATCGGCGATTCTGAAGTCGACGCTTGGGAGGTTCATCGACATGCATATCATTCTCGCCGTCGGCATCCTTATCTTTAAGTGTGTCCACCATGTATATATTGTATGAGGATGTAGCCGTCCATCGCCCTATGGGTGGTGGTTTTTGTGCCTGCTCCTCTCCAGCATCATCGTCCATACCGTCGATGTCTTCGGAGCCATAATCGAGCGTGTCGGTTAAGTCATCGGCAGTGGCGATGAAGTGGGTGGTGGGTGGGAAGCGAAATCCTCCGTCATCAGCTTCCCATTCAAATCGGATATAATTCGGCTGTGAGTCCCCTGACAAGGAGAGGGATTTCAATGAGTTTCACACATTTCCTAGAGGTGAGTGCTGGAAGATGTCCGCGGAGGTGAACTCTAAGATCGGCGCCCAATCCGGTTTGATGGACGCGGATGCACGCAGCCCAGAAACTATGGCCGGTGATGAATCCGAGGTTCGAGTGACACAAGCCCAGCTCAACGTTGGGTCTGTGTGCGGCTCGAATGCCGCTGAGTCTACGCCTTCCGTGGCGGGGTTGAGCTTCCCATCCTCGGGCAGTGCGGTCCGCTCCGGATCTAGGGCCGGAGCGGTTACCGGCGCTGTCTCCTAAACGTGGTCCAATGACAGATTTAGGTCATGTTCATCGTGGTGGCAGGGGACAGCCGTCATGGGCTCGAATCCGTCAAAGATCAAGTCTCCACAGATATCGTCCATGAAATTCAGGCTTCCAAATCTGACCTGATGGCCAGGGGTGTAGCTATCGATCTGCTCTAGATGGCCAAGCGAGTTGGCCCGCAGTGCGAAGCCACCGAATACGAAGATTTGTCCGGAGAGGAATATCTCCCCCTGGACTACGTTGTTGTAGATGATTGATGGAGCCATCAAGCCTTCTGGCGACGATGCAGCGGAGCTCTCAATCAAAGCACCAATGTCGGTGTCAAAACCGGCGGATCTCGGGTAGGGGTCCCGAACTGTGCGTCTAAGGCTGATGGTAACATGAGGCGTGGGACACAATGTTTACCCAGGTTCAGGCCCTCTCTATGGAGGTAATACCCTACTTCCTGCTTGATTGATCTTGATGAATATGAGTATTACAAGAGTTGATCTACCACGAGATCATAATGGCTAAACCCTAGAAGCCTAGTCTATGATTATGATTGCCCCCTATGGACTAAACCCTCCGGTTTATATAGACACCGGAGGGGGCTAGGGTTACACAAGGTCGGTTACAGAGAAAGGAATCTACATATCCGAATTGCCAAGCTTGCCTTCCACGCCAAGGAGAGTCCCATCTGGACACGGGGAGAAGTCTTCTATCTTGTATCTTCATAGCCCAACAGTCCGGCACATGTTAATAGTCCGGCTGCCGAGGACCCCTTAATCCAGGACTCCCTCAGTGGACGCGGGTCGCGGCCAAGGTACGAACATGGGCGGGGGCGCGCGTGCGGTGCATGAATGAGGCGCGCACGGGACGACCAGGCGGGGCTTGGGACGCGACAAGAGCTTGGTGAGGGGGAGGGGTCGAGGAAGGCGCTCACAGTGGTGCCATGACGAGGTCGGGGAGGCCGGGGGAGGTCGGGATGCGAGGAAACCGACGAGGAACAGCGGCAACCGAGCTTGATGACGACGGCCGATGGCGACGGGCGGTTGGCTTCCAGTCCATCTCTAGCGGTGAGGACGAAGTAGTAGATGACGGCGAGGGCCCTTGTCATCTGCTTGTGGTTTGCGGTGGTCACGGGCCACGGCCTCGACGACGACATGGCGACCGTGCACTTGGGTGTGTGTGGGGGCTAAGCAGAGGAGAAGGAGAGAGAGAGCTAGGGTTTCGGGGGACGGGGTGTCAGGGTGTTGTAGACGAGGGAGAGGCCGTGGATGGCTGGCACCTCGTCGGGGCACCATGGATGGCCTATACGATCCCCCCCTCTGCTTCCTGTAGCAGGAGGAAGGAGAAAAAGGGTTATTGGACTGGGCTGCACTATGCACTTGCAGCCTAGTCCAATAGTGGTTTTTTTTTCTTTTTTCTGTTTTCTAATTTCTTCACTATTTTGCTTTTGTTTTGATGTCAAATGATTTTTCATAAATTGTGAAAGTTGTCACATAAATACATTGTATTATTCTGGATTGGTACAAAAAGTTTGGGCCAATATGAATCCACAAGAATTTATGGTGGGATTTAAATGAGATAAAATGTGGTTGTTTGGTCCAGTTTAAAATAGGTCAAGGGCATTTTAATAATTCAAATAATGTTGGTTTATTCATGACAATTAGTTAGTGAATTTTTGTAACATTTTGAACATTTTTAATTCACTGATTTATGAAACTATAATTTGACTTATTATTTGAATTTGTATTTGAACTTAGTTTGACACAAGTGAGGTTTAGAAAAATTTTAATCACGATGACCTGGCATCATCAACCGGGGTTTACTGTAGCTTAACTATCAGGGTGTCACAAATCTCCTCCACTATAAGAAATCTCGTCCCGAGATTTAAGAGGTGGAGTAAGGGAGAACGTTCTGGTTACGAAATTCTAACAGATCTTCTTGGTCTTGGTTGTTCTCCTTGAAGAGGTCGATGAATTACATTGATGTCTTCATTCCTCTGCTCTAGGCCATCATGATGAAGTTGTCATCCTTTCTTCGGGAACTCCATCGTGCTTAGGAAAAGGATAACAGGTAGTTTCGGAAAAACGAACCTCTACAAGGTTGCTTATTGATACATCTCCAACGTATCTATAATTTTTTTATTGTTACATGTTATTATATTATCCATCTTGGATGTTTTATGCATTAATATGCTATTTTATATCATATTTTGGGACTAACCTATTAACCTAGTGCCCAGTGCCAGTTGCAATTTTTTCCTTGTTTTTGTCTTTTACAGAAAATCAATACCAAACGGAGTCCAAATAGAACGGAACTTTTTGACGATTTTTCTTGGACCAGAAGACACCTAGGAAGCTTCTGGAGGAGGCCAGAAGGGCCATAGATGAGTCACAAGCTCACCAGGCGCGCCCTAGGGGGCGCCCCCCGAGCTTGTGGGCCCACTGTGGCACCGCTAACCATAATATCAGCTCCATAAATACCCAAATATTCCCCGTATACCAGGGGGCACACCAAAAATACTTTTCTACCGCCACAAGTTTCTGTCCTTGTGAGATCCCATCTGGAGACCTATTCCGGTACTCTTCCGGAGGGGGATTCGATCACGGAGGGCCTCTACATCAACCTTGATGCCCTTCCGATGATGTGTGAGTAGTTTACCACAGACCTACGGGTCCATAACTAGTAGCTAGATGGCTTCTTCTCTCTCTCTTTGATCCTCAATAAAATGTTCTCCTCGATGTTCTTGGAGATCTAGTCAATGTAATCTTATTTGCGGTGCTTTTGTTGAGACCTATGAATTGTGGATTTATGATCAGATTATCTATGAATATTATTTGAGTATTTTCTGAACTCTTTTATGCATGATTAAGATAGCTTTGTATTTCTCTTTGATCTATTGATTTAGTTTGGCCAAGTAGATTGATTTTTTTCTTGCAATGGGAGAGGTGCTTTGTAATGGGTTCAATCTTGCGGTGTCCTCACCCAGTGACAGAAAGGTAACGAGGCACATATTTGTATTGTTGCCATTAAGGACAAAAAGGTAGGGTTTATTCATATTGATGGGATTTATCGCTCTATATCGTGTCATCTTGCTTAAGGCGTTACCCCGTTGTTATTAACTTAATACACTAGATGCATACTGGATAGCGGTCGATGTGTGGAGTAATAGTAGTAGATGCAGAATCATTTTGGTCTACTTGTCACGGACGTGATGCCTATATTCATGATCATTACCTTAGATATTGTCATAACTTTACGCTTTTCTATCAATTGCGCAATAGTAATTTGTCTACCCACCGTATGCGTCTTTTCATGAGAGAAGCCTCTAGTGAAAACTATGGTCCCCGGGTCAATCTTTTATCATATTATTTTCATATCTATAAAACGAAAAACCCAAAAATACCTTGCTGCAATTTATTTATCTTTACTTTATTTTGCACTTTTATTTATCTTTTATACCTATCTCTATCAGATCTCATCTTTGCAAGTAACTGTGAAGGGATTGACAACCCCTTTATCGTGTTGGGTGCAAATATTTGTTTGTTTGTGTAGGTGCTATCATTTTTTTAGAACAAAGACGCTCGATGCGTCCGGCTTTAACTTAATAAAGCCCACAATAGGCAGCGTACACACGACCAAAGTATTAAACACGTCCAGGCCCACAAAAGCTCGAACGAAGCGGGGGCAGAAGTTCAGGATTGCATGCCAAAGGCGGCAAGACCAGAGTATGGAGGCTCACAGGAATAAAACCAAAAGGAGCCACCAAAACCTACAGTGACGGCGCAGGAGCTCTCGCCAAAGTGTAGACCTGTCGAAGACGGGCGAGAGCGAACTGCAACAGATCAACGTCTTGGCGCCTTCCCAATGGCGCCCACTGCTGCAAAAAATGACACATTTGAAGATAACATCAGCTGGGTGTGAGAGAAACACTCCCTCGATCGTAAGTTTGTTCCTAATGCGCCAAAGTGCCCAAAGTAATGCCCCCACACAGCACCACATGACACGTCTGGCAGAACCAGATGCTGATGACAGCAAAGCACACATCTCAGAACATGACCTAGGATCCCAATCCCGGTCAGCGGCCTCTCGGACCGCACTCCATGCAAACCGGGCCAAGTGGCATTGGAAGAACACGTGGTTAGCAGTTTCGGGCTCATCACATACCGCGCAGGACCCGTTAGACGGTCCGTTGCGTTTCCCAATATTTACTGATGTGGGGAGCTTGTCACGGCACAATTGCCAAAAGAAAATCTAGATTTTTGAGAGGAAGCCTAGCCTTCCAAAGCCCGGCCGCAACTTGCTGCTGGGTACCCCTAGCGAGAGCGCGGTAAAGGGAGTTTACTGAGAACTTTCCGGAGGCATTGAGGCGCCAAGACACCACGTCCGGGCCTTGCGAAAGGGCAACACCCTCCAGAAGAGTCAGCAAGTTTCCCAAACTTGCCGTCTCCGGGCCAGTGAGTTCCCTGTCAAGACCCCGACTCGATGTCACATCGATCTAGCCGGTAACACCTCATATCACTTTGCGGCCTCACGCACGGTATCCCCACGGGTGTCGCCTTACCTTTGCCCGGGACCGTTTGCGCCTTTTGGCTCACGTATATGATAGTGTCGCTAGCATCCATATGATAAAGAGCCCGGGCTGACATGACTAGTCGTAAACCCAAAGTGGCACAGACTTACAGGGACAGGCATCCATGACCCAGCTTCGAACGTGTCGGTCATCAGCAAGTGGGTCCGGGCTGTAGCACTGGGCTAGCAGGACTCCGGTAAACCGGGCTGTAGCGGGCTAACAGGACTCCGGTACTCAAAGCGTGACATTTCCCCGAAGGGACAGACACAGGAATGAAGAAGGACACATGCCGGCCAGCCTAAGTGTTCCAGAGCAGTAGCAAGCTACCATGGCTCAGCGGTAACACTAGGAGGCATTTCCCGGTAAGAGAGGCTACTAAAGATAAACAACTAGATAGTCAGATCCCACACATACCAAGCATTTCAATCATACACACAATATGCTCGATATGTGCAAATACAACGAAGCATCACAACATGACTCTACGACACAAGTACTTTATTTAAGGCTCAGGGAGCCATACATAACATACACAAAGGTACGGGTCTCACGACCCAACATACAAGTCATACAGTCATACAAACCAGCAGCGGAAGTACATTGTCTGGGTACAGACAACTAGTAAAATAAAAGAGGCTTGGAAAGCCTAGCTATACTACGTGGTCCATCACAAGCTCAGGGTCACCACCTGGGTCTTTAGCCTACTCGTTGATGTCAACGTCTACATAGAACCCATCAGAAGGGGTTGCAGCGTCTTCTGTAAAAATGTAGATTATAGCAACATGAGTACAAAGGTACTCAGCAAGACTTACATCAGATCCTACATACATGCTTAGTATCAAGAAGGGTTGGTGGAGTTATTGCAGCAAGCCAGCTTTGACTCTTGGCTAGGCTATCCTACGATACTCCAACTTGAAATGTTTTGCGCACACGAGTCCACTACTCACCACTTCAATACACTACCGAGGATCCACCTCCGTCTTCCTACGGAAGAGCCATCCTCGGCACTCACACTTATCTTGAGGCTTTTAACAGTTTCCATTTTACTTGTCTATGAACTGTATAGGCAACCAAGTAGTCCTTTACCGCGGACGCGGCTATTCGAATAGATCATGTTAACCATGCAGGGGTGTACTTTCTCATACATGTTTCCACCACTTAGCGTCTGCACACGACATGTGCTCGGCAGACTTCAAGCGAAAGCCGACGTGGGTGTAGACCACGACCTACCTAAACACTTAAGCCTCTAGTCCAGGTTTATCGCCTATTCAGGTTCCATCCGCAGGGAGTCCGGCCGAGGTTTCCCATACGGCCCCGAACGATGTGAACAGGGTTCCCGAGATACCTAACGGGTATTCGGTACACCCGGCCACGTACCTACCGCATCACAGCCCACCCCTACGGTCAGCGCTGTCCACGGCCTCCAGTAGGCGACAAACACCAGAAACTACTTGCAACTCCTGGACAGAGAGCTAGGGTGAATAAGAAGTCGAGCGGGGTCATATTTCAGGGCCCAATGCATGATAGTAGCTGTATCTTAAATCACATATACAGATCTCAGTGCTTAAGGTCGGCTTCAATGAAACAACCCACCATGTACTCCTACATGGCCTCTCATCGATACCTTTACCAAATCGTGTTCACCACACCACTCTCATTACCGACATTAACATTTCACTCTAGCCCATCACCCAGATGAACCAGACCTGACACGACTCTAAGCATAGCAGGCATAGCAAGGTAGGAACAACACATACACATGGCTCAACCAACTCCTACACATGCTAGTGGGTTTCATCTAGTTACTGTGGCAATGACAGGTCATGCAGAGGAAATGGGTTCAACTACCGTAGCACACAGCAGTTTGAATCGCGTTGTCTTAATGCAGTAAAAGAGAGCAGGAGCGAGAATATGGGATTGTATCGATATGATCAAATGGTTGGTTGCTTGCCTGATGGTTCGATGCACTGATACGGTTCTTCGTTAGGGTAATCACGGTACTCCTCGGGGGCAGAACCTGTCGCAAAGGACATCGATACACAAGCATCACCAAACAATGTGCAACAATATGATGCATGCATGAAACATGGCAATATGAGTGTGTTGGGCTAATGCAACTAAAACCAGAGGGGTTTGAACAAATTTGAATCAAAGATTCAAATTTCAAACTCAAACATGGCCTTTTAAAGTGCTTTTCCTTGTTCTGCTTAAAACATCAATTTAACTTGTTTGATCATGCATGAAAATAGTACAGATGGATAGATTGGATTTTTCTGATCATTTTTCATATATAATTTGTCCAAATTGGAGTTACAGAATAAAAGTTATGAATTTTTGAAGTTTAAATAATATTCTGGAATTTCCTGATTTAATTTAAATCCAGAAGATCAATTACTGCGTCAGCCTGACGTCAGTGTGACGTCAGCAGGTCAACGGAACAGGTCTGGGTCAAACCTGACAGTGGGTCCCGCATGTCAGGGTGATTATTTTAATTAAGATTTAATTAAAACTAAACCTGTTTAATTAACAGGGTTGGGCCCCACCTGTCATTGACTCAGGGGAGTCAACCAGGGCCCACCCGTGGTCAAAGTCAAAGTCGGCTGCCGGCGTTTAGCCGCCGGCGAGCCCGACGCGGCGGCGGAAGTGGTTTTTGCCATTTCGGCCACCAAATGGACCGCGGAGACCACCGGAGTGGAGCTGAGGACAACCCGCAGCTCTTGGCGGAGTCCGTTGGGGTCGGGGTGGCCGGAGTCGACGGCGGCGAGCTCGGCTGCGGCCGCCGGGGTTCGGTCGTGCACGGGAACAGGGTTGGAGCTCGAAGTCGAGCGAAGCGAGGCGCTAGGGATGCTCTACGGGGTCTTGCGAACTCGTTGGACTCGCCGGGTGACCAAATGGTCACCGGAGTGCGTCGACGGCGAGCTCGGCGACGGCGGAGGTTCGGCCGTGGTGGGGAGGAGGCTACGGTGGGGAACGAGGGGAGGAGAGGGGGAAACGGTGGCGTAGCTCACCGCGGTTGCTGGGCGTCGAAGCGGGCTCGGGACGCGCCGGAGACGACGAATTCGACGGCGACGATGATCGAGCCCGAAGAGGGGAACGGCGACGTGGCGGCGATGCAGGGCTTCCGGAGCTGTGGAGCGGTGGGGAGAAGAGGGGGTTGTGGCGGAGCTTCTGAGCTAGTCGGGGGAGCGAGGGGTGGCCGGAGATGGCTGCTACGGCGAACGGCGGCGACGGTGGTGTTCGGCCGTGTGAGAGATAGAGCGAGGGAGAGGAAGGAAGAGCCGGGGGAGAGTGAGAGAGAGCAGGGGGGAGGTGTGGCGTCGTCCAGGGGCATCGAGGCGAGGAGGGGAGGGAGGCAGGCAGGGAGAGAGGTGGCGTGGCGCGGTGGCGCGCGCACGCGCCGGCCACACTCCCCTCCCTCTGTCGGGACGAAGACGACAGAGGAGGGAGGTGGGCTGGGCCGGCTGCCGGCTGGGCCAGCCAGCTGGCTGGGCCGCACAGTGGAGGAGCCCAGGTAAGCTCCTCCTGTTATTTATTTCTGTTTTTCTAATTTCTGACATTTGTTTTGATTTAGAAAAAATATTAAATCATTTATTTAACTTATGCCAATTTTTGCAGGAGCTATATATATTATTCCAGAGCTCTTTTATAATTGGCAAAATATTTGGGCATATATATTAATATATATAATTAATATATTTCCAATGCAAATAGTTATGCATTAATTCCAAATGCCCAAAATAAATGTCCATGAGCCACTAAAAATATTGGTTTGATTTTTATCTCTGTCCAATATTTTCAGAGAGCAACATGAGCATTTTCTTGGATCCTTTTGGAGAAATTTTTATTTGGGTCATTTTCAAAATGGTTCTGAGGGTTTCACAGATCCCCATTTCAAGTTTCTGATGAAAGAGTAAACATGATGCAACACTCTAATGCATGACTAACTAGGATGTGACATTCCCGCCAAAACTGCAGCGCAGGAGGGGACTCGGCTAAAGCTTGCACCACAAAAATGTGAGGTTCAAGCACAATGTTAAACAGCTATCTGAAACGGGACCAGAGAGGTTGGTCACCAATCCATAGGTCCGTCCAAAAACGCGCTGAGTAGCCATCCTTTACCAGGAACTTCGCCCCCATGGCGAAGACTAGTTTTAGCTCCTGTATAGAGTTCCAAAAGGGGGAATCCCATTGTCAGGACCCCGACTCGATGTCACATCGATCTAGCTGGTAACACCTCATATCACTTTGCGGCCTCACGCACGGTATCCCCACGGGTGTCGTCTTACCTTTTCCCGGGACCGTTTGCGCCTTTTGGCTCACGTATATGATAGTGTCGCTAGCATCCATATGATAAAGAGCCCGGGCTGACATGACTAGTCGTAAACCCAAAGTGGCACAGACTTACAGGGACAGGCATCCATGACCCAGCTTCGAACGTGTCGGTCATCAGCAAGTGGGTCTGGGCTGTAGCACTGGGCTAGCAGGACTCCGGTAAACCGGGCTGTAGCGGGCTAACAGGACTCCGGTACTCAAAGCGTGACATTTCCCCGAAGGGACAGACACAGGAACGAAGAAGGACACATGCCGGCCAGCCTAAGTGTTCCAGAGCAGTAGCAAGCTACCATGGCTCAGCGGTAACACTAGGAGACATTTCCCGGTAAGAGAGGCTACTAAAGATAAACAACTAGATAGTCAGATCCCACACATACCAAGCATTTCAATCATACACACAATATGCTCGATATGTGCAAATACAACGAAGCATCACAACATGACTCTATGACACAAGTACTTTATTTAAGGCTCAGGAGCCATACATATCATACACACAGGTACGGGTCTCACGACCCCACATACAAATCATACAGTCATACAAGCCAACAGCGGAAGTACTTTGTCTGGGTACAGACAACTAGTAAAATAAAAGAGGCTTGGAAAGCCTAGCTATACTACGTGGTCCATCACAAGCTCAGGGTCACCACCTGGGTCTTTAGCCTACTCGTTGATGTCAACGTCTACATAGAACCCATCAGAAGGGGTTGCAGCGTCTTCTGTAAAAATGTAGATTATAGCAACATGAGTACAAAGGTACTCAGCAAGACTTACATCAGATCCTACATACATGCATAGTATCAAGAAGGGTTGGTGGAGTTATTGCAGCAAGCCAGCTTTGACTCTTGGCTAGGCTATCCTACGATACTCCAACTTGAAATGTTTTGCGCACACGAGTCCACTACTCACCACTTCAATACACTACCGAGGATCCACCTCCGTCTTCCTACGGAAGAGCCATCCTCGGCACTCACACTTATCTTGAGGCTTTTAGTAGTTTCCATTTACTTGTCTATGAACTGTATAGGCAACCAAGTAGTCCTTTACTACGGACGCGGCTATTCGAATAGATCATGTTAACCCTGCAGGGGTGTACTTCTTCATACATGTTTCCACCACTTAGCGTCTGCACACGACATGTGCTCGGCAGACTTCAAGCGAAAGCCGACGTGGGTGTAGACCACGACCTACCTAAACACTTAAGCCTCTAGTCCAGGTTTATCGCCTATTCAGGTTCCATCCGCAGGGAGTCCGGCCGAGGTTTCCCATACGGCCCCGAACGATGTGAACAGGGTTCCCGAGATACCTAACGGGTATTCGGTACACCGTGCCACGTACCTACCGCATCACAGCCCACCCCTACGGTCAGCACTGTGCACGGCCTCCAGTAGGCTACAAACACCAGAAACTACTTGCAACTCCTGGACAGAGAGCTAGGGTGAATAAGAAGTCGAGCGGGGTCATATTTCAGGGCCCAATGCATGGTAGTAGCTGTATCTTAAATCACACATACAGATCTCAGTGCTTAAGGTCGGCTTCAATGAAACAACCCACCATGTACTCCTACATGGCCTCTCATCGATACCTTTACCAAATCGTGTTCACCACACCACTCTCATTACCGACATAATCATTTCACTCTAGCCCATCACCCAGATGAACCAGACCTGACACGACTCTAAGCATAGCAGGCATAGCAAGGTAGGAACAACACATACATATGGCTCAATCAACTCCTACACATGCTAGTGGGTTTCATCTAGTTACTGTGGCAATGACAGGTCATGCAGAGGAAATGGGTTCAACTACCGTAGCACACAGCAGTTTGAATCGCGTTGTCTTAATGCAGTAAAAGAGAGCAGGAGCGAGAACATGGGATTGTATCGATATGATCAAATGGTTGGTTGCTTGCCTGATGGTTCGATGCACGGATACGGTTCTTCGTTAGGGTAATCACGGTACTCCTCGGGAACAGATCCTGTCGCAAAGGACATCGATATACAAGCATCACCAAACAATGTGCAACAATATGATGCATGCATGAAACATGGCAATATGAGTGTGTTGGGCTAATGCAACTAAAGCCAGAAGTGTTTGAACAAATTTGAATCAAAGATTCAAATTCCAAATTCAAATATGGCCTTTTAAAGTGCCTTTTCTTGTTCTGCTTAAAACATCAAGTTAACTTGTTTGATCATGCATGAAAATAGTACAGATGGATAGATTGGATTTTTCTGATCATTTTTCATATATAATTTGTCCAATTTGGAGTTACAGAATAAAAGTTATGAATTTTTGAAGTTTAATTAATATTCTGGAATTTCCTGATTTAATTTAAATCCAGAAATTCAATTACTGCGTCAGCCTGACGTCACAGTGGCATCAGCAGGTCAACAGGGCTGGCTCGGGTCAAACCTGACGTGTGGGGTCCACACGTCAGTGACACAGGGGCTAATCCCGCGTTGACCCGGGCTGGTTAGCTTTGACTAGGCCCTGGGCCCACTTGTCAGCGTCAGTAGGTGGGGGGGTTAGTGACTAATTAACTAAGCCACGTCAGCCCGCCGGAGTTCTGGCCGGCGGCGACCATTAGCGCGGCGGCGAGAGTGGTTTTGGTCGTTTCGGCCACCAAATGGACCGCGGAGGCCACCGGAGTGGAGCTGAGGACAACCCGCAGCTCTTGGCGGAGCCCGTTGGGGTCGGGGTGGCCGGAGTCGACGGCGGTGAGCTCGGCTGCGGCCGCCGGGGTTCGGTCGTGCACGGGAACGGTGCTGGAGCTCGAAGTCGAGCAAAACGAGGTGCTAGGGATGCTCTACGGGATCTTGCGAACTTGTTGGACTCGCCGGGGTGACCAAATGGTCACCGGAGTGCGTCGACGGCGAGCTCGGCGACGGCGGAGGTTCGGCAGTGGTGGGGAGGAGGCTACGGTGAGGGAACGAGGGGGAAGAAGAGGGGGAAACGGTGGCGTAGCTCACCGCGGTTGCAGTGGGCGTCGAAGCGGGCCCGGGGACGCGCTGGAGACGGCGAATTCGACGGCGACGGTGGTCGGAGCCCGAAGAGGGGAACGGCGACGTGGCGGCGATGCAGGGCTTCCGGGGAGCTGTGGAGCGGTGGGGAGGAAGAGGGAGTCGAGGCGGAGCTCCTGAGCTAGTCGGGGGAAGCGAGGGGTGGTCGGAGACGGTGGCTATGGCGAACGGCGGCGACGGTGGTGTTCGGTCGGGCGGGAGAGAGAGCGAGGGAGAGCCGGGGAGAGTGAATGGGGTGTCGGCGAGGTCGGGGCGACGACCAGAAGACGATCCACGCGGCGCAACGGCGACCAGGGCGATGCAGAGAGGCTGGGTGGTGCGTGGCGAGCTCGGGCGCGCCATGCTCACCTCCCTGCCTGCTCTGGCAAGGGGAAGCAGCTGGCTGGCACGGGCCAGCACAGTGCTGGGCCGGCTGGGCTGGGCAGGTAGGTCCAGGTAAGTCTACTCCTTTTATTTATTTTCTGTTTTCTGTTTTTATTTAATATATCTGCAACTTTGTTGAATTAAATAAAATACCTAGGCAACTCCAAAAATCACCAAACTACTCCTGGTCCATAGTTGGATTATTTCCAACATGAAACATTTTAGTTTGGAGATATTTGAGCATTTAAATATTTTATATAATTTTAAATGCCCAAATTCAAATATTTATGATTTAATTCAAAAACCCTAAGATGGCCTAGAAAAATGTGCACCACTTTTGGCAGAGGTTCTGAACCAAGGCAAAAATGATGGGCATTTTAGAAGGGCATTTCAGGTTCATTGAAAAATTATTTTAGTAACCCTAGTTGGTTTCAGAGGGGACTGGGGGTTCTGTCATCCCCATTTCAAGTTTCTGATGAAAGAGTAAACATGATGCAACACTCTAATGCATGACTAGCTAGGGTGTGACAACTCACCCCCACTCAAAAGAATCTCGTCCCGAGATTTGGGTTCCTCCGAGAAGAAGGCGGGATACTCGAGTCGAAGACGATCCTCCCTTTCCCAAGTTGCTTCATCCTCAGAATGGTGCGACCATTGAACCTTGAGAAATTTGATATTATGACGTCGCGTGGTACGTTCGGCTTGATCGAGGATACGAATGGGGTACTCTCGATATGTAAGATTATCTTGGAGATCAAGCGTTTCGTGGTCCACTTCACGGATAGGATCCGAGAAGCAACGCCTGAGTTGAGAAACGTGGAAGACATCGTGAACTCTGGAGAGGTGCGGAGGTAGTTCCAATTGGTAGGCAACTTCTCCTCGTTTGGCAAGAATGCGAAAAGGTCCAATGTAACGAGGAGCCAATTTGCCTTTGATACCGAATCGATGGGTTCCCTTCAGAGGGGTGACCCGAAGATAAGCCTTCTCGTCAACCTCGAAAGTCATAGCCTTATGTTTTCGGTCATATTGACTCTTTTGACGGGATTGGGCTGTTTTCAACTTTTCACGAACGATACGAACTTGTTCTTCTGCTTCCTGAATCATATCCGGGCCAAAGAATTGTCTTTCCCCGGTCTCTGACCAGTTAAGGGGTGTTCGACATCGTCGTCCATAGAGAACTTCAAAAGGGGCTTTACCCAAGCTAGATTGATAGCTGTTGTTGTAAGCGAATTCGGCAAATGGAAGGCACTTCTCCCAGTCCATTCCGAAAGAGATAACGGAGGCTCGAAGCATGTCTTCTAGAATTTGGTTGACGCGTTCCACTTGACCACTTGACTGAGGGTGGAAAGCGGTGCTGAAGGAGAGACGGGTTCCCATAGCATTTTGGAAACTTTCCCAAAATCGAGAGGTGAAGAGACTTCCTCGATCCGAATTGATTTCCAAAGGAACACCATGGAGGGACACTATTCGGGAGATGTATAAGTCTGCCAGCTGGCTAGCGGTTATGCTCTCACGAACAGGTAAGAAATGAGCTACTTTGGAAAGACGATCGACCACGACGAATATAGCATTATTCCCTCTTTTGGTCCTGGGAAAACCGGTAATGAAATCCATACCAATCTTATCCCATTTCCATTCAGGAATAGCTAAGGGTTGAAGGGTGCCAGCAGGCCGTTGATGCTCTGCTTTTACACGACGGCAGACGTCGCAATTGGCAATATACTGAGCAATTTCTCTCTTCATCCTAGTCCACCAGAACCTCTGGCGTAGGTCCTGATACATTTTAGTACTACCGGGATGAATGGTGAGAGGAGATTCATGAGCCTCCTTAAGGATCAACTGCCGTAGATGCTGGTTCTTGGGAACCACTAGACGGTTCTCAAAGTACACAACACCATGATCATTTGTGGAGAAACAACTAGCACCTCCGCTAGCAATGTTCTCTTTGATTTTAGATATTCCCTTATCTCGCTTTTGGGCAGCGATGATTTGATCCGTAAGAGTAGGTTTTGCTACCAAGGTGGAAAGAAAACCTTGAGGTACAATGTGAAGGTTAAGCTTCCGAAATTCCTCATGGAGAAGCGGTTGACTTTGTTGTAACATCAGGTTGTTACAATAAGATTTACGACTTAGCGCATCAGCCATGACGTTGGCTTTCCCTGGGGTATAGGTTATTCCTAAGTCGAAGTCTGTGATCAATTCAACCCAACGTCTCTGCCTGAGATTTAAATCCGGTTGGGTGAAAATATACTTCAGACTTTGGTGATCAGTGAATATTTCGCAACGATTACCGAGGAGGTAATGTCGCCAGGTCTTAAGTGCATAGACTACGGCTGCAAGCTCTAGATCATGAGTAGGATAATTTTCCTCATGTGGGTGCAATTGCCGTGAAGCGTAAGCAATTACGTGTCGATCTTGCATGAGAATGCAACCTAGTCCTTGTCGCGAGGCGTCGCAGTAGATAACGAAGTCCTTGGAGAAGTCTGGCGGTACCAGCACGGGAGCAGAAGTCAGGCGTCTTTTCAGTTCCTGAAAGCTGTGCTCACATTGTGGAGTCCATTCGAACTTCTTATCTTTCTTGAGGAGTTCGGTTAGGGGTTTAGCAACTTTGGAGAAGTTCTCGACAAAGCGACGACAATAGCTCGCTAAGCCTAGAAAACTCCGAACTTGCTTGACCGATTCGGGTGGAGTCCAATCAAGGATGGCTTGAACTCGCTCAGGGTTAACAGCAATACCTTTACCCGATATTACATGACCCAGATAGGTCACTTCTGACAACCAGAATTCACATTTTGAAAATTTGGCATAAAGGCGATGCTCTCGAAGTTTCTTCAACACTAGCCTCAAATGTTCGGCATGTTCTTCCTCGTTCTTGGAGTAGATGAGTATATCATCGAGATAGACTACGACGAATTTATCTAAATACTCCATGAAGATTGAGTTCATTAACCGAGAAAAGGTGGCTGGAGCGTTGGTTAAACCGAAGGACATGACGGTGTACTCGTATTGGCCATAACGAGTAACAAAGGCCGTTTTAGGAATGTCCCCGTTTCTGATTTTGATTTGATGGTATCCCAACCTCAAATCCATCTTGGAGAAGACTGAGGATCCAGCGAGCTGATCATACAGATCGTTGATCCTGGGAAGTGGATATTTGTTCTTGATTGTGACCAAATTGACAGGTCGGTAATCTACAACCATCCGGTCCGTACCATCTTTCTTCTTGACGAATAGGACGGGGCAAGCCCACGGAGATGAACTAGGGCGGATGAAACCCTTTTTCAAGGATTCATCGAGTTGTTTCTTAAGCTCGGCTAGTTCTAGGGGTGCCATCTTATAGGGTCTTCTAGCAATCGGAACGGTTCCTGGAATGAGGTCTATTACGAACTCAACATCCCTGTCAGGTGGAACACCTGGCAATTCCTCTGGAAAGACATCCGGGAAGTCACGGACTACCGGAACGTCCTCAAGGTCTGGCAAAGGGCTGGCGTTAAGAGAATATAATTGTCGCTTGGCTATTCGGGTCAAGACATTGACTACCTTCCCCGAAGGATGGGTGAGTTGAACAGTCCTAGAGAAGCAATCAATTTTGGCTTGATGAGCTGACATCCAGTCCATACCCAAAATGATATTAATATCTGAAGATTTAAGGGCTATCAAAGATGCGAGGAAAACAAGTCTGTCGACTTGGATTTCATTTCCATGGCTTACTCTAGAAGTTTGCCATTTGGATCCCGGAGTTTGAATTACCATAGAGGATGGCAAGTCACAGAATGCAACGTTATGCAAACGAGCATAATTTTCAGATATAAAGGAATGAGAGGCTCCTGTATCGAAAAGAACAGATGCCGGGTGGCAATTAACAAGAAGCGTACCGAGAACGACGTTGGGGTCCTCTTGAGCTTCTTCGGCAGAGATACAGTTGACATGGCCACGTGAAGCGGTGACCGGTTTAGCATGAAACACTTTCCCTGTCGGCTTGCCACGGCCAACAGCTTTAGCAGATTGATTGGGGTTGGTCTGGGGACACTCACGCATATAGTGGCCAGATTCCCCACACTTGAAACAAGTCACGGAACTGGTACGTGGAGGAGCATTATTGGTTGGACCTCCATAGGGCTTGGCCGGTGCAGACTGTTGAACAGGGCGAGGCGCCTGGAAGGATGGCCTCGGTGTGAACCTGGGTGGCAGGGCGGTATTGGGTACCCACACGCGGCGCTTCTGAGGACCAGCACCGGATGAGGAACCCGTGTCACGTCCATGCTTGCGTGTTGCGTCATAGTCAGTCTGACCAGTTTCAGCACTGATGGCTTTGTTGACAAGTTTCGAAAAAGATGTGCACTCATGCAGACGGAGGTCGCGGCGAAGCTCAGGACTAAGGCCCTTACGGAACCTTGCTTGCTTCTTGGCGTCAGTAGACACTTCCTCAGTTGCATATCGGGCGAGATTACCAAACTCCCTGCTATAGACATCCACAGAAAGTCGGCCTTGGGTGAAATTGCAAAATTCTTCACGCTTACGGTCCATGAGACCCTCCGGAATGTGATGTTCACGGAAAGCCTCGCTGAACTCAGCCCAAGTAGTGACATGGCCCGCTGGGCGCATAGCTCCATAATTCTCCCACCATAGACTGGCGGGGCCTTCAAGATGATATGCAGCAAAGGTGACCTTGTCAGCCTCCGCTACCAGCGCGGAACGCAGTTTGTGAGAGATACTGCGAAGCCAGTCATCAGCGTCGAGAGGCTCGACGGAGTGGTGGAACGTGGGTGGATGCAATTTGATAAAATCACTGAGTGACACCACGTTAGCCCTCTGATGGTGTGCTGTATTCTGCTCAATACGCTCCAACAAACGGTTTGTCTCCCGCTTGTTTCTCTCAGCTTCCATCATAACCTCGGCTAGTGAAGGAGGTTGAGGCAGATGTTCATTTCTGGCTTCACTGCCTTCGGCCTGCTCTTGGGAAGCAGGGTTAGCGCGCGTGTTGACCATCCTAGGTAACAAGACAATGATTTAGTCAGAATGATAAAATTCCGACATAGGATACATAATGTAAGGAATAACCCGGAATGCAAGATGATCATCCGTATGACATGGTAGATACAGAAACTGCTTCTTTATTCCATCGTCATACACACCATACAGGGTTTAGTACAAGACCAAACAAAGTACTATTACGGTGAAAAGGGATTACATCTCATCGGAGGCATTCCAAACTCCTATACATTATTTTTCTACATCTCCGGAAAGAGTACAAACTAGGTCATATCCCACGAGTTACGCGGGACGATAGACGACACAGCTAGAGCAAACTAGTGATACTACCACTAACTCAGACCGATCCGTAGTAGTCCTCGTAGAAGTCACCTCCATAGCCCGGAAGTTCAACATGTTCATCCGGAAATAGACGATCTCGCGGAGCTTGTGGACCATAGGGGCTAGGGTGAGGTCGTGGACCAACAAACGGTGGCCTGCGGGGACCGCGAGGTGGGGTGATGCCTCCTACATCACGCCAAACCATCACGTCTGGCAGAGCAGATCTCACAGGATAGAGATCGCGCATATCTGAGAATCCAGCTTGCACTGCCGGTGCGAACCGAGTCAAAGTGGCCCAGTGATCAGCATGGGTATTGAAGAGCTCTAACCTTAAGGCCCGATTTTCACGGTCCTTATCCTCGAGCATCTCAGCAGTGGTGCGAGTCCGTGAATCCTCCTGAGTGGAGTCAGCATAGATAGCCTGGAGATACCCTTGTGCTCCCGGAAGTGATCCTGGCATATACCGGAAATCAGAATCCCGAAATAAACCAGATCTGACTCGCATAATGGTCATCATAGAGTAGGCAGCATCCTGCACAGCCATCTCAATAGTAACCCCGAGTCCATAGGAGCAGTGAAGAGGCTCGGTGGATCCAGGATAAGATGGAAATATCCTGACAGTGCAGAGATACTGGCTTTGATTAAAATCTCGGAATTGCTCTTCGACCGTGTACTCAGGATACCAGCGGTATCCAGCCTCAGCCATTACCCTGACCAACTTAGCAGTATGGCCGGGTACATCTAGGCATCGAGTCAGGCGAACCACTTGATTGAGGTCGCGAGTGGCCATCTGAAAGCATAATCATAATGCAAAGGCATTAGAATTTCTAGCAAAATTTCGGCAGCATAACAGCTGTAAATGCTCAAAAAGGATTTTGAGACATTTGACAAAGGATTTCGTACACACTCAACATCATCATATCAAAGTTCTGAAACCATTATGGCAACATAATGTGGTAGTAGAACTGAACTAGGCTTGTATCCATCAAACTTATAAGGTACTACTGATTAGTAACACGTGAACCTGATAGAGAGAACAGATCCTAATTCCTTAAACCCCGGTGGAAGGATGGACTGACTCAGATCAGAAGGTCATAAGGTATAAGAAGTAAAAGGAGCCTTACGTTCCAACCCACAAACAATTCCCCTACATATAACTAAGAATTTCTAGACTCAACATCGACCAGTTTGGCTTGGAGAACCTACAGGCAGTCCGGCTCTGATGCCAACGCTGTCAGGACCCCGACTCGATGTCACATCGATCTAGCTGGTAACACCTCATATCACTTTGCGGCCTCACGCACGGTATCCCCACGGGTGTCGTCTTACCTTTTCCCGGGACCGTTTGCGCCTTTTGGCTCACGTATATGATAGTGTCGCTAGCATCCATATGATAAAGAGCCCGGGCTGACATGACTAGTCGTAAACCCAAAGTGGCACAGACTTACAGGGACAGGCATCCATGACCCAGCTTCGAACGTGTCGGTCATCAGCAAGTGGGTCCGGGCTGTAGCACTGGGCTAGCAGGACTCCGGTAAACCGGGCTGTAGCGGGCTAACAGGACTCCGGTACTCAAAGCGTGACATTTCCCCGAAGGGACAGACACAGGAACGAAGAAGGACACATGCCGGCCAGCCTAAGTGTTCCAGAGCAGTAGCAAGCTACCATGGCTCAGCGGTAACACTAGGAGACATTTCCCGGTAAGAGAGGCTACTAAAGATAAACAACTAGATAGTCAGATCCCACACATACCAAGCATTTCAATCATACACACAATATGCTCGATATGTGCAAATACAACGAAGCATCACAACATGACTCTATGACACAAGTACTTTATTTAAGGCTCAGAGAGCCATACATATCATACACACAGGTACGGGTCTCTCGACCCCACATACAAATCATACAGTCATACAAGCCAACAGCGGAAGTACTTTGTCTGGGTACAGACAACTAGTAAAATAAAAGAGGCTTGGAAAGCCTAGCTATACTACGTGGTCCATCACAAGCTCAGGGTCACCACCTGGGTCTTTAGCCTACTCGTTGATGTCAACGTCTACATAGAACCCATCAGAAGGGGTTGCAGCGTCTTCTGTAAAAATGTAGATCATAGCAACATGAGTACAAAGGTACTCAGCAAGACTTACATCAGATCCTACATACATGCAGAGTATCAAGAAGGGTTGGTGGAGTTATTGCAGCAAGCTAGCTTTGACTCCTGGCTAGACTATCCTACGATACTCCAACTTGAAATGTTTTGCGCACACGAGTCCACTACTCACCACTTCAATACACTACCGAGGATCCACCTCCGTCTTCCTACGGAAGAGCCATCCTCGGCACTCACACTTATCTTGAGGCTTTTAGTAGTTTCCATTTACTTGTCTATGAACTGTATAGGCAACCAAGTAGTCCTTTACCGCGGACGCGGCTATTCGAATAGATCATGTTAACCCTGCAGGGGTGTACTTCTTCATACATGTTTCCACCACTTAGCGTCTGCACACGACATGTGCTCGGCAGACTTCAAGCGAAAGCCGACGTGGGTGTAGACCACGACCTACCTAAACACTTAAGCCTCTAGTCCAGGTTTATCGCCTATTCAGGTTCCATCCGCAGGGAGTCCGGCCGAGGTTTCCCATACGGCCCCGAACGATGTGAACAGGGTTCCCGGGATACCTAACGGGTATTCGGTACACCGTGCCACGTACCTACCGCATCACAGCCCACCCCTACGGTCAGCGCTGTGCACGGCCTCCAGTAGGCTACAAACACCAGAAACTACTTGCAACTCCTGGACAGAGAGCTAGGGTGAATAAGAAGTCGAGCGGGGTCATATTTCAGGGCCCAATGCATGGTAGTAGCTGTATCTTAAATCACACATACAGATCTCAGTGCTTAAGGTCGGCTTCAATGAAACAACCCACCATGTACTCCTACATGGCCTCTCATCGATACCTTTACCAAATCGTGTTCACCACACCTCTCTCATTACCGACATAATCATTTCACTCTAGCCCATCACCCAGATGAACCAGACCTGACACAACTCTAAGCATAGCAGGCATAGCAAGGTAGGAACAACACATACATAAGGCTCAATCAACTCCTACACATGCTAGTGGGTTTCATCTAGTTACTGTGGCAATGACAGGTCATGCAGAGGAAATGGGTTCAACTACCGCAGCACACAGCAGTTTGAATCGCGTTGTCTTAATGCAGTAAAAGAGAGCAGGAGCGAGAACATGGGATTGTATCGATATGATCAAATGGTTGGTTGCTTGCCTGATGGTTCGATGCACGGATACGGTTCTTCGTTAGGGTAATCACGGTACTCCTCGGGAACAGATCCTGTCGCAAAGGACATCGATATACAAGCATCACCAAACAATGTGCAACAATATGATGCATGCATGAAACATGGCAATATGAGTGTGTTGGGCTAATGCAACTAAAACCAGAAGTGTTTGAACAAATTTGAATCAAAGATTCAAATTCCAAATTCAAATATGGCCTTTTAAAGTGCCTTTTCTTGTTCTGCTTAAAACATCAAGTTAACTTGTTTGATCATGCATGAAAATAGTACAGATGGATAGATTGGATTTTTCTGATCATTTTTCATATATAATTTGTTCAATTTGGAGTTACAGAATAAAAGTTATGAATTTTTGAAGTTTAATTAATATTCTGGAATTTCCTGATTTAATTTAAATCCAGAAATTCAATTACTGCGTCAGCCTGACGTCACAGTGGCATCAGCAGGTCAACAGGGCTGGCTCGGGTCAAACCTGACGTGTGGGGTCCACACGTCAGTGACACAGGGGCTAATCCCGCGTTGACCCGGGCTGGTTAGCTTTGACTAGGCCCTGGGCCCACTTGTCAGCGTCAGTAGGTGGGGGGGTTAGTGACTAATTAACTAAGCCACGTCAGCCCGCCGGAGTTCTGGCCGGCGGCGACCATTAGCGCGGCGGCGAGAGTGGTTTTGGTCGTTTCGGCCACCAAATGGACCGCGGAGGGCATCTACGTGTTGCTGAGGTTGAGCCGCGTTCTATTGGTGTGGTGGTTGGGCTCGGGGTGGCCGGAGTTGACGGCGGCGAGCTCGGCTGCGGCGGCCGGAGTTCGGGTGCGGTCGGGGATCAGTGTTGCAGGGGGTTTGGGGAGGCGTTGGTGCGTTCTACGTGCTCCTGGTGATGTGTGGAGCACGATGGGTGTGCTCGGTTGGGCGCTACGGCGACCGTGGCCATGACGGCGACATCGCCGGCGGCGTGGAGCTCTCGGTCGAGGTGGAGCTAGGGGCCTAGAGGTCGGGAGAGACCAGGGAAGAAGGGGGGAAACGCTCCGGGGGCTCACCGCGGTTGCAGTGGGCGTCGAAGCGGGCTCGGGGACGCGCCGGAGACGACGAAATTTGACAGCGACGGTGGTCGGAGCCCGAAGAGGGGAACGGCGACGTGGCGGCGATGCAGGGCTTCCGGGGAGCTGTGGAGCGGTGGGGAGGAAGAGGGAGTCGAGGCGGAGCTCCTGAGCTAGTCGGGGAAGCGAGGGGTGGTCGGAGACGGTGGCTATGGCGAACGGCGGCGACGGTGGTGTTCGGTCGGGCGGGAGAGAGAGCGAGGGAGAGCCGGGGAGAGTGAATGGGGTGTCGGCGAGGTCGGGGCGACGACCAGAAGACGATCCACGCGGCGCAACGGCGACCAGGGCGATGCAGAGAGGCTGGGTGGTGCGTGGCGAGCTCGGGCGCGCCATGCTCACCTCCCTGCCTGCTCTGGCAAGGGGAAGCAGCTGGCTGGCACGGGCCAGCACAGTGCTGGGCCGGCTGGGCTGGGCAGGTAGGTCCAGGTAAGTCTACTCCTTTTATTTATTTTCTGTTTTCTGTTTTTATTTAATATATCTGCAACTTTGTTGAATTAAATAAAATACCTAGGCAACTCCAAAAATCACCAAACTACTCCTGGTCCATAGTTGGATTATTTCCAACATGAAACATTTTAGTTTGGAGATATTTGAGCATTTAAATATTTTATATAATTTTAAATGCCCAAATTCAAATATTTATGATTTAATTCAAAAACCCTAAGATGGCCTAGAAAAATGTGCACCACTTTTGACAGAGGTTCTGAACCAAGGCAAAAATGATGGGCATTTTAGAAGGGCATTTCAGGTTCATTGAAAAATTATTTTAGTAACCCTAGTTGGTTTTAGAGGGGACTGGGGGTTCTGTCATCCCCATTTCAAGTTTCTGATGAAAGAGTAAACATGATGCAACACTCTAATGCATGACTAGCTAGGGTGTGACACCCATCCTGTAGCCGCGAAGAAGTTGCCCATCGGGAAGTACTTGGCTCGAAGGAGGTCAACCTAGAGACCAGTTTTGCCCTGCGACAGCTTCCAAATCCACTTGCACATTAGTGCGATGTTCATCAGCTTGGAATTCATCACCCCCAATCCCCCCTGGGACTTGGGACGGCACACTGCCGTGCATTTTACTAGGTGATACTTCCGTTTGGGGCTGGCCCCTTCCCAGAAGAAGCGGGATCGTGGCGTGTCCAACTTGGTACTCGGCCAACAGGAACAGTCCCATGGTAAACATAGGAAGCGAGGATAGACTGGCGTTAGTAAGGATTAGTCGCGCTCCCGACGACATAAATCTCCCTCGCCACGGACCAACCCGGCCGGCCACCGTATTGCATAGAGGGGCCCAATCCAGGATGGTGAGGGCCCAATCCCCTATCAGAAGCCCCAAGTATTGGAGTGGCAGAGATCCCAACTTGCAGTTGAGCAGATCTGCCACGTCCTGACTCTCGTCGGGCCCCATACCCATTGAAACCACTTCACATTTGTGAAAGTTGATTTTTAGGCCTGACATGAGTTCGAAGCACAGCAGGATAGCTTTAACCTTAGCAATGCTATGCCTATCAAGCTCGAACAGCAGCAGCGTATCATCTGCGTACTGTAGGCGGGAAACCCCTCCCAGAACCAACTGGGTGGCAACCCCTCGAAGGTGGCCAGACGATCTAGCTCTATCTAACATTGTGGCCAGGGCATCGGCCACGAAGTTAAACAAGAGCGGAGAAGCTGGGTCTCCCTGACACAGCCCTCGTTTGTTGCAAAAGTATTGGCCTACTTCACCGTTTACCGCGATTGCCGTCTGGCCCCCCGAGACCAGTTGGAGCATGCGGTGAACCCATACGGGAGAGAAACCTCTTCCCAAGAGAACCTGTCTAAGGAAGTCCCAATTTACATGGCCATGCGCTTTTTTGAAATCAAGTTTAAGAAGAATCGCGGGCTGTCGAGTGCGTTTGAGCGAGTGTACAATCTCGAGCAAGGCGAGTGGCCCCTCCAGAATGTGGCGTCCACGGATGAACGCGTACTGGCTCCTACTAATAATACGATGGGCAACCGAAGATAATTGCGTCGAGCATGCTTTAGAGCAGATTTTAAAAGGAAAGTTAATCAACGCTATGGGTCTAAATTGCCTAATATTATCAGCCCCTTGCACTTTGGGGATGAGGGAGAGGATCCCGAAGTTTAGACGGGAGATGTCAATGAAGGAAATATGCCCTAGAGGCAATAATAAAGTTATTATTTATTTCCTCATATCATGATAAATGTTTATTATTCGTGCTAGAATTGTATTAACCGGAAACATGATACATGTGTGAATACATAGACAAACATAACGTCACTGGTATGCCTCTACTTGACTAGCTCATTAATCAAAGATGGTTATCTTTCCTAACCATAGGCATGTGTTGTCATTTGATTAATGGGATCACATCATTAGGAGAATGATGTGATTGACATGACCCATTCCGTTAGCCTAGCACTTGATCGTTTAGTATATTGCAATTGCTTTCTTCATGACTTATACATGTTCCTGTAACTATGAGATTGTGCAACTCCCGTCTACCGGAGGAACACTTTGGGTGCTACCAAACGTCACAACGTAACTGGGTGATTATAAAGGAGTACTACAGGTGTCTCCAAAGGTACATGCTGGGTTGGCGTATTTCGAGATTAGGTTTTGTCACTCCGATTGTCGGAGAGATATCTCTGGGCCCTCTCGGTAATGCACATCACTATAAGCCTTGCAAGTAATGTAGCTAATGAGTTAGTTACAGAATGAAGCATTACGTAATGAGTAAAGAGACTTGCCGGTAACGAGATTGAACTAGGTATTGGATACCGACGATCGAATCTCGGGCAAGTAACATACCGATGACAAAGGGAACAACGTATGTTGTTATGCGGTTTGACCGATAAAGATCTTCGTAGAATATGTAGGAGCCAATATGGGCATCCAGGTTCCGCTATTGGTTATTGACCGAGAATAGTTCTAGGTCATGTCTACATAGTTCTCGAACCCGTAGGGTCCACACGCTTAACGTTACGATGATAGTTTTATTATGAGTTTATAAGTTTTGATGTACCAAAGTTTGTTCGGAGTCCCGGATGTGATCACGGACATGACGAGGAGTCTTGAAATGGTCGAGACATAAAGATTGATATATTGGAAGCCTATGTTTGGACATCGGAAGTGTTCCGGGTGAAATCAGCATTTTACCGGAGTACCGGGAGGTTACCGGAACCCCCCGGTGACCTAATGGGCCTTAGTGGGCCTAGTGGAGGAAGAGGAGAAGGGGCCAAGGGGCAGCCGCGCACCCCCCCCCCCCAAGTCCGAATAGGACAAGGAGGGGGGTGGCGCCCCCCCCCTTTCCTTTCCCCCCTCTCCTCCTTCCCCCCAAGTCCTAGTCCAACTAGGGAAGGGGGGGAGTCCTACTCCCGGTGGGAGTAGGACTCCTCCGGCACACCTCCTCCTAGGGTCGGCCGCACCCCCCCCCCCTTGCTCCGTTATATACGGGGGCAAGGGGGCACCCTAGACACACAAGTTGATCTATGGATCGTTCCTTAGCCGTGTGCGGTGCCCCCTTCCACCATATTCCACCTCGGTCATATCGTCGCGGAGTTTAGGCGAAGCCCTGCGCCGGTAGAGCATCATCATCGTCACCACGCCATCGTGCTGACGGAACTCATCCCCGACACTTTGCTAGATCGGAGTCCGGGGATCGTCATCGAGCTGAACGTGTGCTGAACTCGGAGGTGCCGTACGTTCGGTACTTGGATCAGTCGGATCATGAAGACGTACGACTACATCAACCGCGTTGTCATAATGCTTCCACTTACGGTCTACGAGGGTACATAGACAACACTCTCCCTTCTTGTTGCTATGCCATCACCATGATCTTGCGTGTACGTAGTAATTTTTTTGAAATTACTACGTTCCCCAACAGTGGTATCAGAGCCTGGTTTTATGCGTAGATGTCATATGCACGAGTAGAACACAGGTGAGTTGTGGGCGATACAAGTCATACTGCTTACCAGCATGTCATACTTTGGCTCAGCGGTATTGTGAGATGAAGCGGCCCAGACCGACATTACGCGTATGCTTACGCGAGACTGGTTTCACCGTTACGAGCACTAGTGCTTAAAGGTGACTGGCGGGTGTCTGTCTCTCTCACTTTAGCTGAATCAAGTGTGGCTACGCCTGGTCCTTGCGAAGGTTAAAATAGCACTAACTTGATGAACTATTGTTGTGGTTTTGATGCGTAGGTAAGAACGGTTCTTGCTAAGCCCGTAGCAGCCACGTAAAATTTGCAACAACAAAGTAGAGGACGTCTAACTTGTTTTTGCAGGGCATGTTGTGATGTGATATGGTCAAGATGTGATGCTATATTTTATTGTATGAGATGATCATGTTTTGTAACCGAAGTTATCGGCAACTGGCAGGAGCCATATGGTTGTCGCTTTATTGTATGAAATGCAAACGCCCTGTAATTGCTTTACTTTATCACTAAGCGGTAGCGATAGTCGTAGTAGCAATAGATGACGTAACGAAAACGATGCTACGATGGAGATCAAGGTGTCGCGCCGGTGATGATGGTGATCATGATGGTGCTTCGAAGATGGAGATCACAAGCACAAGATGATGATGGCCATATCATATCACTTATATTGATTGCATGTGATGTTTATCCTTTATGCATCTTATCTTGCTTTGATTGACAGGTAGCATTTTAAGATGATCTCTCACTAAATTATCAAGAAGTGTTCTCCCTGAGTATGCACCGTTGCGAAAGTTCTTCGTGCTGAGACACCACGTGATGATCAGGTGTGATAGGCTCTACGTTCAAATACAACGGGTGCAAAACAGTTGCGCACGCGGAATACTCAGGTTAAACTTGACGAGCCTAGCATATAACAGATATGGCCTCGGAACACGGAGACCGAAAGGTCGAGCGTGAATCATATAGTAGATATGATCAACATATTGATGTTCACCGTTGAAACAACTCCATCTCACGTGACGATCGGACATGGTGTAGTTGATATGGATCACGTAATCACTTAGAGGATTAGAGGGATGTCTATCTAAGTGGGAGTTCTTAATAATATGATTAATTGAACTTAAATTTATCATGAACTTAGTACCTGATAGTATTTTGCTTGTCTATGTTCGTTGTAGATAGATGGCGCGTGTTGTTGTTCCGTTGAATTTTAATGCGTTCCTTGAGAAAGCAAAGTTGAAAGATGATGGCAGAAATTACACGGACTGGGTCCGTAACCTGAGGATTATCCTCATTGCTGCACAGAAGAATTACGTCCTGGAAGCACCGCTGGATGCCAGGCGTGCTGCTGATGCAACTGACGACGTTAAGAACGTCTGGCAGAGCAAAGCTGATGACTACTCGATAGTTCAGTATGCCATGCTTTACGGCTTAGAACCGGGTCTTCAACGACGTTTTGAATGTCATGGAGCATATGAGATGTTCCAGGAGTTGAAGTTAATATTTCAAGCAAATGCCCGGATTGAGAGATATTAAGTCTCCAATAAGTTCTATAGCTGCAAGATGGAGGAGAATAGTTCTGTCAGTGAACACATACTCAAAATGTCTGGGTATAATAATCACTTGATTCAACTGGGAGTTAACCTTCCTGATGATAGTGTCATTGATAGAATTCTTCAATCACTGCCACCAAGCTACAAGAGCTTCGTGATGAACTATAATATGCAAGGGATGGACAAGACTATTCCTGAGCTCTTCGCAATGCTAAAAGCCGCGGAGGTAGAAATCAAGAAGGAGCATCAAGTGTTGATGGTTAACAAGACCACCAGTTTCAGGAAAAAGGGCAAAGGGAAGAAGAAGGGGAACTTCAAGAAGAACAGCAAACAAGTTGCTGCACAAGAGAAGAAACCCAAGTCTGGACCTAAGCCTGAGACTGAGTGCTTCTACTGCAAGGAGACTGGACACTGGAAGCGGAACTGCCCCAAGAATTTGGCGGATAAGAAGGATGGCAAAGTGAACAAAGGTATATGTGATATACATGTTATTGATGTGTACCTTACTAATGCTCGCAGTAGCACCTGGGTAATTGATACTGGTTCTATTGCTAATATTTGCAACTCGAAACAGGGACTACGGATTAAGCGAAGATTGGCTAAGGACGAGGTGACGATGCGCGTGGGAAATGGTTCCAAAGTCGATGTGATCGCAGTCGGCACGCTACCTCTACATCTACCATCGGGATTAGTTTTAGACCTAAATAATTGTTATTTGGTGCCAGCGTTGAGCATGAACATTATATCTAGATCTTGTTTGATGCGAGACGGTTATTCATTTAAGTCAGAGAATAATGGTTGTTCTGTTTATATGAGTAATATCTTTTATGGTCATGCACCCTTGAAGAGTGGTCTATTTTTGTTGAATCTCGATAGTAGTGATACACATATTCATAGTGTTGAAACCAAAAGATGCAGAGTTGATAATGATAGTGCAACTTATTTGTGGCACTGCCGTTTAGGTCATATCGGTGTAAAACGCATGAAGAAACTCCATACTGATGGGCTTTTGGAATCACTTGATTATCAATCACTTGGTACTTGCGAACCATGCCTCATGGGCAAGATGACTAAAACGCCATTCTCTGGAACTATGGAGCGAGCAACTGATTTGTTGGAAATCATACATACTGATGTTTGTGGTCCAATGAATGTTGAGGCTCGCAGCGGGTATCGTTATTTTCTCACCTTCACAGATGATTTGAGCAGATATGGGTATATCTACTTAATGAAACATAAGTCTAAAACATTTGAAAAGTTCAAAGAATTTTAGAGTGAAGTGGAAAATCATCGTAACAAGAAAATAAAATTTCTACGATCTGATCGTGGAGGAGAATATTTGAGTTACGAGTTTGGTCTACATTTGAAACAATGCGGAATAGTTTCGCAACTCACGCCACCCGGAACACCACAACAAAATGGTGTGTCCGAACGTCGTAATCGTACTTTACTAGATATGGTACGATCTATGATGTCTCTTACTGATTTACCGCTATCGTTTTGGGGTTATGCTTTAGAAACGGCCGCATTCACATTAAATAGGGCACCATCAAAATCCGTTAAGACAACGCCTCATGAACTGTGGTTTGGCAAGAAACCAAAGTTGTCGTTTCTTAAAGTTTGGGGCTGCGATGGTTATGTGAAGAAACTTCACCCAGATAAGCTCGAACCCAAATCGAAGAAATGTGTCTTCATAGGATACCCAAAAGAGACTGTTGGGTACACCTTCTATCACAGATCTGAAGGCAAGATTTTCGTTGCAAAATTCGGATCCTTTCTAGAGAAGGAGTTTCTCTCAAAAGAAGTGAGTGGGAGGAAAGTAGAACTTGATGAGGTAACTGTACCTGCTCCCTTATTGGAAAGTAGTTCATCACAAGAACTGGTTCCTATGACAACTACACCAATTAGTGAGGAAGCAAATGATATTGATCATGAAACTTCAGATCAAGTTTCTACTGAACCTCGTAGGTCTACCAGAGTAAGATCCGCACCAGAGTGGTATGGTAATCCTATTCTGTAAGTCATGTTACTTGACCATGATGAACCTACGAACTATGAGGAAGCGATGATGAGCCCAGATTCCGCAAAACGGCTAGAGGCCATGAAATCTGTGATGGGATCCATGTATGAGAACAAAGTATGGACTTTGGTTGACTTGCCCGATGATCGGCAAGCCATTGAGAATAAATGGATCTTTAAGAAGAAGACTGACGCTGATGGTAATGTAACTGTCTATAAAGCTCGACTTGTTGCAAAAGGTTTTCGACAAGTTCAAGGGGTTGACTACGATGAGACTTTCTCACCCGTAGCGATGCTTAAGTCTGTCCGAATCATGTTAGCAATTGCCGCATTTTATGATTATGAAATTTGGCAAATGGATGTCAAAACTGCATTCTTGAATGGATTTCTGGAAGAAGAGTTGTATATGATGCAACCAGAAGGTTTTGTTGATCCAAAAGGTGCTAACAAAGTGTGCAAGCTCCAGCGATCCATCTATGGACTGGTGCAAGCATCTCGGAGTTGGAATAAGTGCTTTGATAGTGTGATCAAAGCATATGGTTTATACAGACTTTTGGAGAAGCCTATATTTACAAGAAAGTGAGTGGGAGCTCTGTAGAATTTCTGATATTATATGTAGATGACATATTATTAATTGGAAATGATATAGAATTTCTGGATAGCATAAAAGGATACTTGAATAAAAGTTTTTCAATGAAAGACCTTGGTGAAGCTGCTTACATATTGGCCATCAAGATTTATAGAGATAGATCAAGACGCTTAATTGGACTTTCACAAAGCACATACCTTGATAAAGTTTTGAAAAAGTTCAAAATGGATCAGGCAAAGAAAGGGTTCTTGCCCGTGCTACAAGGTGTGAAGTTGAGTCAGACTCAATGCTCGACCACAACAGAAGATAGAGAGAAAATGAAAGATGTTCCCTATGCTTCAGCCATAGGCTCTATCATGTATGCAATGCTGTGTACCAGACCTGACGTGTGCTTAGAAATAAGCTTGGCAGGAAGGTACCAAAGTAATCCAGGAGTGGATCACTGGACAGCGGTCAAGAACATCCTGAAATACATGAAAAGGACTAAGGATATGCTTCTCGTATATGGAGGTGACAAAGAGCTAGTCGTTAATGGTTACGTTGATGCAAGCTTTGACACTGATCCGGACGATTCTAAATCGCAAACCGGATATGTGTTTTTATTAAACGGTGGAGCTGTAAGTTGGTGCAGTTCTAAACAAAGCGTCGTGGCGGGATCTACATGTGAATCGGAGTACATAGCTGCTTCAGAAGCAGCAAATGAAGGAGTCTGGATGAAGGAGTTCATTTCCGATCTAGGTGTCATACCTAGTGCATCGGGACCAATGAAGATCTTCTGTGACAATACTGGTGCAATTGCCTTGGCAAAGGAATCCAGATTTCACAAGAGGACCAAGCACATCAAGAGACGCTTCAATTCCATCCGGGACCAAGTCCAAGTGGGAGACATAGAAATTTGCAAGATACATACGGATCTGAATGTTGCAGACCCATTGACTAAGCATCTCTCACGAGCAAAACATGATCAGCACCAAGACTCCATGGGTGCTAGAATCATTACTGTGTAATCTAGATTATTGACTCTAGTGCAAGTGGGAGACTGAAGGAAATATGCCCTAGAGGCAATAATAAAGTTATTATTTATTTCCTCATATCATGATAAATGTTTATTATTCATGCTAGAATTGTATTAACTGGAAACATGATACATGTGTGAATACATAGACAAACATAACATCACTAGTATGCCTCTACTTGACTAGCTCATTAATCAAAGATGGTTATGTTTCCTAACCATAGGCATGTGTTGTCATTTGATTAATGGGATCACATCATTAGGAGAATGATGTGATTGACATGACCCATTCCGTTAGCCTAGCACTTGATCGTTTAGTATATTGCTATTGCTTTCTTCATGACTTATACATGTTCCTGTAACTATGAGATTATGCAACTCCCGTTTACCGGAGGAACACTTTGGGTGCTACCAAACGTCACAACATAACTGGGTGATTATAAAGGAGTACTACAGGTGTCTCCAAAGGTACATGTTGGGTTGGCGTATTTTGAGATTAGGTTTTGTCACTCCGATTGTCGGAGAGGTATCTCTGGGCCCTCTCGGTAATGCACATCATATAAGCCTTGCAAGCAATGTAGCTAATGAGTTAGTTACAGAATGATGCATTACGTAACGAGTAAAGAGACTTGCCGGTTATGAGATTGAACTAGGTATTGGATACTGATGATCGAATCTCGGGCAAGTAACATACCGATGACAAAGGGAACAACGTATGTTGTTATGCGGTTTGACCGATAAAGATCTTCGTAGAATATGTAGGAGCCAATGTGGGCATCCAGGTTCCGCTATTGGTTATTGACCGAGAATACTTCTAGGTCATGTCTACATAGTTCTCGAACCCGTAGGGTCCGCACGCTTAACGTTACAATGACAGTTTTATTATGAGTTTATAAGTTTTGATGTACCGAAGTTTGTTTGGAGTCCCGGATGTGATCACGGACATGACGAGGAGTCTCTAAATGGTCGAGACATAAAGATTGATATATTGGAAGCCTATGTTTGGACATCGGAAGTGTTCCGGGTGAAATCAGCATTTTACCGGAGTACCGGGAGGTTACCGGAACCCCCCGGTGACCTAATGGGCCTTAGTGGGCCTAGTGGAGGAAGAGGAGAAGGGGCCAAGGGGCAGCCGCGCGCCCCTCCCCCACCCCCCCCCCCCAAGTCCGAATAGGACAAGGAGGGGGGCGGCGCCCCCCCCCCTTTCCTTTCCCCCCTCTCCTCCTTCCCCCCAAGTCCTAGTCCAACAAGGGAAGGGGGGAGTCCTACTCCCGGTGGGAGTAGGACTCCTCCGGCACACCTCCTCCTAGGGTCGGCCGCACCCCCCCCTTGCTCCTTTATATACGGGGGCAAGGGGGCAACCTAGACACACAAGTTGATCTATGGATCGTTTCTTAGCCGTGTGCGGTGCCCCCTTCCACCATATTCCACCTCGATCATATCGTCGCAGAGTTTAGGTGAAGCCCTGCGCCGGTAGAGAATCATCGTCGTCACCACACCGTCGTGCTGACGAAACTCATCCCCGACACTTTGCTGGATCAAAGTCCGGGGATCGTCATCGAGCTAAACGTGTGCTGAACTCAAAGGTGCCGTACGTTCGATACTTGGATCGGTCGGATCGTGAAGACGTACGACTACATCAACCGCGTTGTCATAACGCTTCCGCTTACGGTCTACGAGGGTACGTAGACAACACTCTCCCCTCTCGTTGCTATGCCATCACCATGATCTTGCGTGTATGTAGGAATTTTTTTGAAATTACTACGCTCCCCAACAGTTAACTTCTCCACGCATAAAACTGTTACAAACCCCAAAAATATGGCCCTGAAGAAGAGCCCAGAAGCGCTTGAACATGGCCACCAGCCAGCCATCCGGGCCGGGGGCCGTGTCAAATTTCATGCCATGGATGGCAGCCTCGATTTCCTGGGTGGTGAAGGCGAGGCCTAGCGCGTCGTTTTCGGCCTCGGACACCCTGCCAGTCGGACCCCACATATCCGAGCGAAGGCGGGCCAGAGGGGCTCGCACGTACCCATCAGTTGGATGTAGAACTGATAAACATGCCGCACTATGTCACCTTGATGCAATAGCAGCCCCTGCTACGATTGCAGTTGAAGGATGGCACATTTGCGATGACTACCATTCTCATAGGCGTGAAAATACTTCATGTTCGCATCGCCTTTCAAGGTCCACTTAAGCCCCCCTCTCCGCCGCCAGTATTCTTCCTCGGCCCGAAGGAGCGACTCCACCTGTCCCTCCAGGTCGTACCGGTGAGCCCACTTGGGTTTGGAGAAAGAGCGGGTATCAGCCTGAGCATCCAGAATTGCGAGTTCCTAGACAAGGCGTGCCCGGAGAAGTTTGTCGTCGCGACCCTGGTTAGCCCCCCCCCCCAACCCTTAAGAGACGCACGGAGACCCGCCCCGGACGCGACCCACAACTCCATAGGACCGCGCTGGGGTCCGGGCCTGTTCACACAGACCTCCCACTTTCTCCTGAATACCTGATCAAATTCAGGTATTTCGAACCAGGCTGTTTCAAAGAAGAAATGCGGGCTACGCTTGATCCTGTCCTCCCCGGTTGATAGGACCAGAGCACATGATCAGACCCGATCCGAATTTCGTCTACTAACGAGCACATCGGAAACCACAGCTCCCAGTCGGTCATAACAAACACCCTATCTAACACAGATCCCACCGGCGAGAGCTACTTGTTGGTCCAGGTGTACCGTGCCCCTGACCTGGCCACTTCCCTAAGTGCCATGGTTGCAATCGCTTGTTGAACATGGAAACTTTGTTCCAGTTAGTGTTTGCATTGTTCTTGTCCGCGCGCAAACGGATCAAGTTGAAGTCATCCCCCATCACCAGCGGCAGATTAAGGGCATCCGCGAGACCCACCCTGGCCTGGAGCTCGTCCAGAAATTCAAGCGAGCGCAAGCGGTCAGTGGGGCCGTATACCACGAGCATCACCCACTCCCGCACCGACGCCCGATGCCTAACGTGGGTGGATATAAAAAAGGTGCCTGTCTCCCAAGACAGTACCTCAAAGCAGAGGTTGCTTAAGCCCATAAGCATGCCACCCGACTGGCCACGGGCAGGAGACCAATGCCATGCGAACCCCTCCAGGGGATCAATCGCCAGCAACTCGTGGTGGCGAAAATCGACCTTGATGGTTTCCTGGATGCCTACCGCGTCAATGCCCTCATTGCGCATGTACTTCTTAACCTGGGTTCGTCTCCCAGTGTGGCCGAAGCCACGAATGTTCCAAAATAGGAAATGCATCAGATAATGCGGTTGCGAAGGCGGATCCCACACGAGGTCACCGCTTTTGCCACACACCTCGTCCTTTGGGTAAGATGAGGAGGAGAGGCGGTATCAGCCCCTGCTGATACCACACTCTGGTCGGGCAGCGCGGCCACTGCCGAGGGTTCCCCTGCTCCCCCTACTAGTGCGGCCGCACGCGCAGCTGCAGCACACGCTTGTAACGCCCCGGATCTGATGCGCCAGGTGTCTTCCAGTTATTCGCCGTCGCTGCCATGCCATTTGCTTGTGTGTTGCATTTTTCCATGTCATCATCTGCATTTCATCTGCATGTTTTCCAAAACTTGCATCTGCTCGGGTTCCCCCGGTTCTCTCCGTTGTCCGTTCTGAGCCCAGACACACTCGCACGCGCCCGTCGCCCCACTCAGACCTTGTTTCGTGAGCGGCAGAAAACCATTCTCGGAATGGGCCGAGATTTGCCGAGTGGCCTTGGTATATCACCGGTAGACCGCCTGTCAAATTTCGTTCCATTTGGAGGTCATTTGATGCCCCAACAGTTAACCGAATTAACCGAAACCCCCCTTTCTCCTTGCAGCCCAACACCCCTCCACATAGCCCACCTAACCCATCAAACTCCCCTCCATGCTCTTCGCCGTTCGATCACGATCGTGTGGGCGAAAACCGCACCCCATTTGGACACTCCTAGCTCCCTCTACCTATAAAAATGTCCCCTCCCCCTCCATTTTCGGGTCCAAACCCTAGTCCCCTTCCTCCTCGCGCCGCCGGACACGTCCACCCGCTGCCGGACGCGTCCACCGCCGCTAGCCATGTCACCCGGGCCAATCACAGCCCTCCACGTCGCCTCCACCGCCGCCCGCACCACTCCCATCGCGCCACGTAGCCTCCCGCCGGCCCTCTCTCTGTCTCCTCCGCGTCATCGGGCCCGCGGAGCCCATCTCCGTCCCGCTCCGGGCCGCGGCGGACCTGATCTGCCCCGATCCGCCCCGCCCTCCTCGCTCCGCCCGTGCGCCGCCCGACCCCGCCGCCGGCGTTCTCCGCTGCCGACCGAACGCCGCCCCGCCGCCCTTGGCTCGCCGCCCCGCCGGACCTCGCCGTCCACCGCATGACGTCCCCGCGGCTCCGCAGCACGCCTCCTGCGCCCAACCTCGCCGTCCACCGCGTGAGGTCCCCGCGACTCCGCAGCGCCGCTGCCTACCTCGGACCTCGCCCAGCGCAATCGCCCGCTCATGCCTCGCCTCGCCGGAGGCCTCTGTGACCCTGTCGCCGGCCGGATCCGGTGTCCGGCAGCCTCATCTGTGTCTGCCCTTCCCCGCAACCCCCGCGCCTCCTCATCGACCCCGCCGGAGCTCTTCTCCGGCCAGATCCACCAAAGGGTGGATCAGATCCACCAGTGCACCGATCCAAACGCCCCCCCCCCCCCCGGATCTCCTCGTCCCGCATGCCTCTATCCCATGTTGACTTTCGCGGAGGTAAAAAAACGCCCAAGTCCCAGGTTTTTTTAACATCGTGTGTGCATGTTTGATTGTTGATAACTTGATGCTCGGTGCACCGTTTTGCGTGCATAACATGTCAAAATGTTCATCTCAGAGTGCTATTCATGATGGAGTAGTTTGCATGCATGTTAGGATTCATCTTGATGCCTTAACCTTCGTTGCAAAACTGCTATGTGATATAAACTACTGCATGTTAACATCATTTGTGCGTCTTGTGAGTGCCACAACTTTGTACATGTTGATGCTATGATGATGATCTTGATATGCACATGTTCTGCTCTTCATGCTCTACACGTTAGTGTGCTTTGCATTCATGTTAGAGTGCATCTTGATATCTTAATCCCTATTGCAAAAGTGCATGTTGCTGTTAACTACTGAAAACTGCTATAACTTGTTGATTTGTCATTTTTGTTGCATTTGTGTGCGCATCCTATGAGCATGATGTCTATGTGTTTTAGGAGCATATTTATGACATCTTTACAGGGATGCAATCCATGTATTTTTATATGCCCTGTGGTGAGTGCATCAAGCTTGTGAAGTGGGTCACTTGCTGTTAACTTTCTGTCAATGTTGAAACTGCTATATCATGTTGCCATGTTTGCTTGATACTACCAATTAATCCATGTATAATCTGGAGATGCTTAGTTGACATGTTTTATTGTCTATGTTATACTTTATCATGCCATGCCTTTTGTTGCCACATATATGTCCTGTAGAATATGTTATAATTGCCATGAACATGCCTATATCCTGTTCCAGATTTCTGTTAACTTCATGATGCTATGTTGTGAGCTTGTTATTGAGTGATCCATGCCTATTATGGAGATGCTCCAATTAAATCTTTTGTAATATGCTATGAGTAATTTGTTCACATGCCATGATTGATAATTTTGGATATCATATGCCTCTGTTCCATGCTTGCAAACATGCTATCATAATGTTGTTGTTTTACACCTGCTGAAACTGTTTCAACATTCAATCTTGTCTTGTTGGTTCCCACTAATCCATGAGCCATATTTTTATGATGCCATGATGTTATTTTCTCTTTGTTATGTGTAAGTTGATGCCATGCCCTTGGTTGCTATGTTTACTTGCTGTAGCTTTTCTCTTTCTTGCTCTCAAGTTTCCATCATATTAACTCTGCTCATGCATATGCTGCTATATTATAAACTTGCATTTTGCATTGATCATATTGGTTTAATCTTGATGCCTATGAACCTGAACCTTTAATGATATTTGAATCATGTTATCTGTACATAACGTGCATGCCAAGTTTGTTCTTATAAGATTCCTGTAGCATGTTTTTTTTATATTTGCAAAGTGACTACTTGCTGTTTTTGACAAATTGTTGTTATAACTTGTTTGGAGTGTATGTGTTGCACCGTTGCTCTGTTTTGAGCATGCTCTATATGAAACTTGCTTAGAGTTGCATGTAGTTTCATCTTATCATGTTGCATCCATGTTTTCAGAGTGTTTGCTTGATGTTTGAATGCATTTTGCATCAATGCCATGTTTAACTTGTTTTGCTCATATCTTCTAGGCCGTAGCTCTGAACTAAATGAAATTTATATGTAACTTGAATAGAATTTTGTGTAGATCATCTTGGTGCATTTTAACTTGCTGTTTAACAACTTGAACATAAGGTTCATTCAGATCTGGACCAATTTTGAAATTTGCATATGAGGACTTACCGGATTTGTTATATGTTGTTTCTGGCCTCATTTAAACTTGCTTTGATGTGTTGTTCTTGTTTGCATCATATCTTGCCATGAGTAGCGTCATATAGCCTTGTCATGCATCATGCTTGGATGTGCATCATGTCACGTTTATGTGTTGTGTGTTTACCATGTGGTTTGCTCCTTTCCAGTTGTGCTTCTTCTCGATAGTTCCTGTTTCATTGTGATCGTGAGGATTCGTTCGACTACGCTTGGTTCATCTATGCCCGTTCATCTTCTTCATGGACTCGTTCTTCTTCCTAGCGGGATTTTAGGCAAGATGACCGTTACCCTGGATCTCACTACTATCATTGCTATGCTAGTTGCTTCGTTCTATCGCTATGTTGCGCTACCTATCACTTGTTTATCAAGCCTCCCAAATTGCCATGTCGTCCTCTGACCTTTTTCACCTTTCCTAGCAAACCGTTGCTTGGCTATGTTACCTCTTTGCTCAGCCCCTCTTATAGCGTTGTTAGTTGCAGGTGAAGTCGAAGATTGCTCCATGATGGACAGGATTATGTTGGGATATCACAATATCTCTTATTTAATTAATGCATCTATATACTTGGTAAAGGGTGGAAGGCTCGGTCTTATGCTTGGTGTTTTGTTCCACTCTTGCCGCCTTAGTTTCCGTCATACCGGTGTTATGTTCCTTGATTTTGCGTTCCTTACGCGGCCAGGTGTATGGGAACCCCTTGACAGTTCGCTTTGAATAAAACTCCTCCAGCAAGGCCCAACTTTGGTTTTACATTTGCCTAACAACCTATAACTTTCCCTTGGGGTTGCAAACCTGAGGGTCATCTTTATTTTAACCCCACCCACCCCCCACCCCTCGGGCCAGTGCTTCTCTAAGTGTTGGTCCGAACCGAGCAGCCTGCGGGGCCACCTCGGGGGAACTTGAGGGTTGGTTCTACTCGTAGCTTGACTCATCCAATGTGCCCTGAGAACGAGATATGTGCAGCTCCTATCGAGATTTGTCCGCACATTCGTGCGGTCTTGCTAGTCTTGTTTTACCATTGTCGAAATGTCTTGTAACCGGGATGCCGAGACTGATCGGGTCTTCCCGGGAGAAGGAATATCCTTCGTTGGTCGTGAGAGCTTATAATGGGCTAAGTAGGGACACCCCTGCAGGGTATAAACTTCCGAAAGCCGTGCCCGCGGTTATGTGGCAGATGGGAATTTGTTAATATCCAGTTGTAGAGAACTTGACACCAGATTCGAATTAAAATGCATCAACTGCATGTGTAGCCGTGATGGTCTCTTCTCGGCGGAGTCCGGGAGGTGAACACGGTTTGGGTTATGTATGAACGTAAGTAGTTTCAGGATCACTTCTTGATCACTTCTAGCTTCTCGACCATTGTGTTGTTTCTCTTCTCGCTCTGATTTGTGTATGTTAGCCACCATATATGCTTAGATGCTGCTGCAACCTCACCACTTATCCTTTCCATACCTAGTTAAGCTTTGCTAGTCTTGATACCCATGGTAATGCAATTGTTGAGTCCTCGTGGCTCACAGATTACTACAACAACAGTTGTAGATACATGTTATGCGATGATTATGACGCGAGAGCGACGTTTACTTGTTTTGGAGTTCTTCTTCTTCTTCTTCTTCTTCTTCTTCTTCTTCTTCTTCTTCTTCTTCTTCTTCGATCAGGGGATAGGTTCCAGGTCGGCAGCCTGGGCTAGCAGGGTGGATGTCATTTGAGTTTTCTGTTTGTGTTACATCCATAGTCGGATGTTGCTCGTATGTATGATGTTGTTGTATTCGTGTGGCATTGTATGCCTCTTGTATGCATCCCCAACTATTATGTAATGGTACGATGTAATGATATCCACCTTGCAAAAGCATCTCCAATATGCGCTTCTATCCTTAGTGGGACCTTCGAGTTCCTTTAGGAAAGGGTCGCATATTGGGCGTGACAAGCTGGTATCAGAGCCTCGACCGACCATAGGAGCCCCCTTGATTGTTTGTAGTTGGCCGTTGTCGAGTCTAGAAAAAAACTATTTTCGGAGTCTAGTTATATCGGAGAGTAGGAATTCTTTTTACTCCTCACCCCCTTCATCGCTTTGGTCAGGAATCTTGTCACATCCCTGGTCCTGTTATGCACTAGGCTAGACCTCATGTGAGCATCATGTTTAAATTCAAATGAAATTGAATTGAGGAATTTTCAAAGCCTCGGAAGACCTCTAAAAATAACCAACATTTAAATTTCATCAAATGAGTCCAAGAAAATGTTCCTGTTATTCCATGGAAATATTGGTGAGAGGTAAAATTTAAACCAATATTTTTGGAGTCACAGAGATATTTATTTTGGCCATTTGAATTAATCCAATAACTATTTGCTTTGGATTTATATTTAATATATATTAAATATGACTCCAAATAATTCTGGAAGTTTGTGAGTGGCTTTGTATATATTTTAGTAAGCCACATAATAAACTACAGAATTTATTAAAATGGTTTAGTTGCTAAACTAAATCAAAACAAATACAGAAAAAAATAGAAAATGGAAACTAAAAAAAGAGAGGGAGAGAAGGCCACCAGGCCACCTACCTAACTTACCTGGCGCCCACTTACCTGGCCCAGCACGGCCCAGCCCATCTCCACTTCTCCCCCTGTCGTCTTCCTCCCCCTCGCCCCGAAGCTGCTCGGTGGCGCGCGCCCGAGAGCTCCGGCCACCTCCTGCTTACCTGCTCGCCGCTGGAGGCACCCGAGGGTGCCACGCACTCCCCTCGACCCCCTCTCACTTCTCCGTCGCTCTCTGGACCTCCCTCCCCCTCGCTCCTCTGCTTCCCCCCCCCCCCATGACCAAGAGCCGCCGCCAACCTCGCTCGCAACCACCGTGGCCACCAGCCACCCTTCGCCCCTCCGCTGAGCTCAGGAGCTCCGCCTCGACCCCCTCTTCCTCCCCACCAAGTCAAGCCCCTCGGGAAGCTCTGCATCGCCTCCACGCCATCATCTTCGTCCTCGACCGCCGCCGATGGTCGCCGTCGATTCACCGCCGTTCGTGCTTCCCCGAGCTCGCTGACCCTCCCTGCATGATCCCCGTGAGCCCCTGCTTCGTTTCCCCCTAACCCCATGTCCGATTTCGAGCTCTAGCCGCCCCTCTACCGGAGCCGAGACGCTCCGTCGCACGGGCTCGTCGCCGGCGAAGCCCCGGTGACCATTTGGTCACGGGCGTGCACCCGTTGTGCTTGCTGCGACCCGTAGAGCCCCTCCAGCGCCTCAGCTCCCTCGTTTGTGAGCAGCAGCGCCGAACCCGACCGCACCCGAACTCCGGCCGCCGCTCACGAGCTCGCCGTCGTCGGTACCGGCCACCACCGGCACGGCCACCACCACCGTTCGATGCGCACCAGCAAGGGCTCTCCAACGAGCCCAAGCACGGCCTCGCCCGTGCCCTGTAGCGCGTTTCCGATACGCGCCGCCGTCTCGGGCCTCGCCGGCGTCATGTCGCCGGTGGGGTTGACCCACTTGACCACAGCGGACCCCCCCCCCTGTGTCCATGACAGGTGGGCCCAGCCCTGTTAGCTAATTAGGATTAGCACTAATCGAATTAGTTAAACTAATTACCCCCTTCTGACACTGACAGTGGGCCCCGTGACTATTAATTTGATTAGTTAGAGTTAAATAACTCTGTTAGTCACCTGAGTCACTGACGTGTGGCCCCCACACGTCAGGTTTGACCTGGACCCGCCCTGTTGACCTGATGACGTCAGGGTGAGGTCATGCTGACGCAATATTCCTTTTCTGGAATTTAATTTATTTTATTAATAATCAGGAAATTCCAGAAATAGCTAAAACTTCAATAAATCATAGAAAATTAACCGTAACTCCAAATGAAATAATTTATATATGAAAAATTATCAGAAAAATTCAAGGAATCCATCTGTACCATTTTCATGCATGTTAGAACAACCTATAGCTGCTGTTTAGTACAAATCAATTTAATGGCATTTGAATAATCACATATGGAGTTTGAATTTGAATCTTGTATTCAAACCAACTTCATTTAATCTGTTGCTAGTTGCATTAGCTCAAAACACATTCATATTGCCATGTCATGAGCATGCATCATATTGTGCATTGCATTGATTGTATTTCTTCTTGTTGCCGGTATCTGTTCCCTCCCGGTAGACGTTGTACCGACGATGTGATCGTTGACACTGATGAAGACTCAATGTTATCTTCAGAAGTGCCAGGCAAGCAAAACACCCTTGTTCATTCCGATATAATCCCACTCTCTCGCTCCTGCTCTCTTTTACTGCATTAGGACAACAACGATTCATCTGTTACTTGCTGCGGTAGCTGAACCCCTTTATCCTTTGCATGACCTGTCATTGCCACAGTAAATAGATGAAACCCACTAGCATGAGTAGGAGTTGTTTGAGCCCTGTTGTGCCTACTCATTCATGTTTGTTTGTCATGCCTGCTATTGCTTAGAGTTGAGTCAGGTCTGATTCATCGGGGATGAATCAGAGGTGTGTGAACATGTCCTACTATGTGTGAGCTAAGTGTGTGAACACGATTTGGTAAAGGTAGCGGTGAGAGGCCATGTAGGAGTACATGGTGGGTTGTCTCATTGAAGCTGTCCTGAGGAACTGAGTTCTGTGTTTGTGATCCATGATTCAGCTACTACCATACATTGGGCCCTGAAATATGACCCGCTCGACTTCTTATTCACCCTTGTCCTCTGTCCAGGAGTTGCAAGTAGTTTCTGGTGCTTGTAGTATGCTGGAGGCCATGGACAGCGCTGACCGTAGGGGTGGGCTGTGATGCGGTAGGCACGTGGCCGGGTATACCGGGCGCCCCTTTTGGTGTCACGGAACCCTGTTCACATCGTTTGGGGCTGTGAGCGAAACTCCGGCCGGATCTCCTCATGGATGGAACCCGAATAGGCGATAAACCTGGACTAGAGACTTGAGTGTTTAGGTAGGTCGTGGTCTACACCAACGTCGGCTTTCGCTTGAAGTCTGCCGAGCACATGTCGTGTGCAGACGCTAAGTGGTGGAAACATGTATGAAGAAGTACACCCCTGCAGGGTTAACATCATCTATTCGAATAGCCGTGTCCGCGGAAAAGGACTTCTGGGTTGCTTATATCAGTTCATAGACAAGTGAAAGTGGATACTTTGAAATGCGCAAGATAAGCGTGAGTGCTATGGATGGCGTTCTCGTAGGGAGACGGGAGCGGATCCATAGTGGTGTATTGATATGGTGAATATGTGGACTCGTGTGCGCCACCTCAAAAGAGTTACTTGCAGTCGTAGTTCAGGATAGCCACCGAGTCAAAGCTGGCTTGCTGCAGTTAAACCCCACCATCCCCTTTGTTGATAATGATGCATATGTAGTTAGTTCTGATGTAAGTCTTGCTGGGTACATTTGTACTCACGTTTGCCTATTTTATGTTTTTGCAGAGAGACTTCAGTCTCACTAGTAATTCCGCGTGGTCTTCGACGTTTAGCTTGATACCTCAGCTATGATCTTTTGCCCTCGGCAGGATCTGGTAGATAGTCAGGCTTCTCAGCCTTTTTCATTTATAGATGTCTGTACTCAGACATGATAGCTTCCGCTTGTGCTTTGACTTGTATGCTCTGAATGTTGGGTCGTGAGACCCCTGTTTGTAATATCTCGCTCCTCGGAGCCTATTGAATAATACTTGAGTCGTAGAGTCATGTTGTGATGCCATGTTGTGTTTGCACATATCGAGCATATTGTGTGTATGTTATTGAAATGCTTGGTATGTGTGGGATCTGACTATCTAGTTGTTTATCCTTAGTAGCCTCTCTTACCGGGAAATGTCTCCTAGTGTTTCCACTGAGCCATGGTAGCTTGCTACTGCTCCGGAACACTTAGGCTGGCCGGCATGTGTCCTTCTTCGTTCCTGTGTCTGTCCCTTCGGGGAAATGTCACGCGATGAATACCGGAGTCCTGTTAGCCCGCTACAGCCCGGTTCACCGGAGTCCTGCTAGCCCAGTGCTACAGCCTGGATTCACTCGCTGATGACCGACACGTTCGATGTTGGGTCATGGATGCCTGTCCCTGTAAGTTTGTGCCACTTTGGGTTTACGACTAGCCATGTCAGCCCGGGCTCCTTATCATATGGATGCTAGCAACACTATCATATACGTGTGCCAAAAGACGCAAACGGTCCCGGGCAAAGGTAAGGCGACACCCGTGGGAATACCGTGCGTGAGGCCGCAACGTGATATGAGGTGTTACATGCTAGATCGATGTGGCATTGAGTCGGGGTCCTGACAGCGTTGGTATCAGAGCTTGACTGCCTGTAGGATTACCAAGCCAAACTGGTCGAAGTTGAGTCTAGAAATTCTTTAGTTATATAAGGGAATTGATTGTGGGATGGAATGTAAGGCTCTTTTTACTCCTTATACCTCATGCCCTTCTGATCTGAGTCATCTTCTCTTTCCTGCGGGGATTAAGAACTAGGCTATCTCTTCTTTCCATCAGGATCACGTGTTACTAATCCGTAGACTTATAGAATTGTTGGAATTAAGCCTCAGTTCAGTTTCTACCTCTGTATGTTAATTATTGATCTCGAGACCTTGATATTGTGCTTCTGAGTGGCTATGCCACCATTTTGTAGCATGTCTCCAATCTTTTGAGCATTTACAGCCGTTATGCTGTCCGAGTCATCCCAGGTTTCTAAATAGTCCGATGCATTTGCAAATCCCTTCCTTCTGTTTCCGATGTGCCTTTGGTCAGATTAATCACACAAATCAGTGAGTTGAGGTACTTTATTGCCTTGACCTATATGTTGGAGCTGGTATTATGACCCTAGGTGTCTTAGGGGATCATCTAGTAATTTAGCCATGATTGTGTCCCAGTGTGATGATTCTGGCCATCATTCTCGTAAGCATCCCGTGATGCCACTTAGTTAGTAGGCATTCTACTCCTCGGGTTTTCGAACCAAGATTCACCCTACTTGCTTCATGTTGATAGTTTCTGCTCGTTCCTTTAGGATATTAGTAACCTTTGCGATAGTCCTTGAAGTCCGTGGTATCTTCTTCTTCCAAATACCATGAACTACTTATGGCAGAAGTTCCTCGTTGAACTGAACGATCACAACCAGAGTGCCCTTGATGAGTTCTCCATGCTATATTGTGACTCTGTCAGTTCTACCTTTCTGCATGGGTTATCCGGAAGAAATATGTTGAACTTTGTTCGACATGCTAAACCATGCATCCACAACTCAGAAAATCGTATGTTCCTTTGAGTTGTCCCTCTTTAGTTGTCTTCTGACCCTCGTCTCTCAATTGATAGTCAAGATTATGTGTGCATTCGTTCATCGATGCCTATTACTCTTGTGGTATGTCAAGCCATTCTATTCCGGAATGACTAGGAGAAACAAACTCCAGTACCTCATCCATATCTAGGATTGGGTCAAAGCAATTGTGCTCCGCAGATCAAAATGCCAGCCCAGCTTTTGATTCTGCTCTACCTTGGAGTATTACCATCTTTTATATCGGGATTGTTATAGGAATCGCACACCATCCTATGAACTCTTGGTACAGTGATACTTCTTGCCATCATTGTTCATTTCTCGATTCCTGTGTTATTGTAACCGGAATGCCGACAAATTAATCATGGCGTGTGAAATCAATACTGCTAGCAACTCTGTTGCTTGGTAGTTAAATGGACGATAACCTCATTCTTAGCGTGTTGATTATTGAATCGTCACCCTAAGACTGATTGTGCTACCTAGTCCATTCTCCTGGTTCACTCCTCGATCGATGAGTTAGGATTATTTCAAATCCTCGCTCCATTGATCATATCGTCTTGCCCTCAAAAGCAAGATTGTTCTCGAGCTTAGTAACATATCGGTGGTTTGTGATTTTTCGAATATCTTCTCGGAAGTATTACCAGGTTGTCACCTGACCGCTATGTTGATTTCGTGATCAAGATGGTTTATTGTAAACCACCCTTTCTCCAAGAATCCGTGTTGGATACCCCTGAGCTAGTTGGTTAAGCTAAACGACAACTTGGAGAGTTGGAAGATAAAAGCTTGCCTGACTTAGTTCGTTCCAAAGGGATATTCTTGTGTAGTGTGTGTTGAAGAAAGATGATATCTTCATCGATTGGTCCCTGTGATCAGTTGCTGGACCTATTGTCTTATCAATCCCTTGATTTGAGTGTGGGCTATCGTCAAATCAAATCGGTACCAACGATGCTCGTAATGTTGTCTTACTCGTGGTTGATCCCTCGAGCATACACCATTACATCTTTGGTCTGACCAATGCTATCACCGTGTTCACATGATGGTGGAAGTCCAGTGATATGGAAATTCCGATGAGTTGCTGTTGAGCCCATCAGTAGCACTTTGTCTCCCCCCATGAATCATGTTGAACATCAACCTAGTGTTGAAAACTTGTGTAAGCATTTCTTCGTGTTTCGTTCATGAAGCATATGTTTGGATGAAAGTAGTGAATTCCCCTAATTCATGTGCATCTGATGCAAGTTGCCGCCATGAATTCGAGGAAGATTGTTTTGTTTCCTTGGAATCATCCCAAATCAGTCATGCACACGTGCGAAGAATTCTGTGGTTTGAAGACTTGCAACCTTCATTCCATATGTGTCCCGAGCACACCATGCCACTGATTGATTTGTTCAAGGAGAAGAAGTTCCCTCATAAGAGCTAATCATATGACTTATGCGAGGACTTCGTTATCCACGGTGATGGTTCCCAACCTGAACTCGGTGGTGTTTTATTATAAGACTACCACTTGGTCATGCTTGTCTGGGACAACGTGTTCACATGTTTGTAGCAGAACCAGCTCATGTTTTGGAGCTTGCTATCGTAGTTCATTTCCCGAGAATCTCGCAACGTCATCTCGTCGAATTGTGTTGCAAACTTTCTTTTTCTTCCTAGACTCGATGAGTCTGGAATATCCTGACACCAACCAGATCTGAATCTCAGGCAGATATGATGGTTGGAACATTTCCCAAGAACTATAATACTGATCCCTCGATAACCGGTAAAGTGGATGTCATGGCCAACACACCCAGCCGGAAGACCTATTATTGTAGTATCTTGATTGAGAAAGTTGGCCACCTCCCCATAAGGACTTCGTAGGATTTACTCCTTAGATGTTCCTTATGGATTTCTTTTGTGTTTCTGAAGTCCGACCTTTACCTGATGTTCTAGATGTCAAACCATATCTATGAATGGATTATGCTATCACATCAGGGAGAACATTAAAAGCGGAGTGCTAAATGTCTCTCGGTCGATCATCTAGATTTTGATCCCTTGGCCTCGCTAAGGTGAAATCTGAGAAAGTGTTATCTTCCTTTGCATTTGCATTCTCCATCACCATTCATCATGGTAGTACATTGTGTTGCCAGGATCCTTGACACGGATGTTGGTAAAATCTTGATGATTATGGAAATGCTCAAGTTCTTGAGAGCACGCGCAAGTGCTAGGTTTGATCGTCGGCATTAACTGTATAGTGCTCTCAGTTTCCTCGGCAATACTATGACCTTTTCAAACAGTGAGTTCACTCTCTATTGTTGGGTTCTTCCCCAGTTACCAGAATCATTCCCAGCATTTGCATTTTGTTCCCAGCTTGCACCGCCAATGTGCCATTCTACCATGGGTCTCTTCCATTTCCGGTGGTAAGCAAATTCATCTATGACGTTGTCTTCAACAAGGTAATCCACATCATCCAAGTCCGAGTATGCCATTCTACCGACCCCCTCCAAACGATCGCTCGAGAATTGCCTTAGGCTGGTTTAAAGAGTTTCAATGATCTCTGAATCAAAGGTAATTCTTTTTGCCACTTAAGGGGATATATCTACGAGTCACCATCCCTAAGTTGTCTCGTTATGGTATCATAGCAACTCAACTCCTCGCTACTTGACAACCGTTCACCACCTCTTAGGTGTGGAATTGTTGCCTACCTAGTGAACCTTCGTCATTTGCTCCACTCCATCCCTCTAGATGTGTGTTTTGTGTCTCAGCTCGAGTGATGTTGCTATGTCTCATTCCGTGAGTTAATACTGAGTTGTTCGATCTTCAAAAAGATCAGTCCTTCTAGTGTCCCCTTCCCCTCTCGTTGTCATGTTAGTTGGAGTTCTCAGAGGAAGACGTCGAGACAAAGATGGTGATCGAAGCAACATTCCTATGAAGTGCAACCTGGATCGTGAAGATTGTGCTAGTTTGCGTTCCCCCTTCACCTTACCCTAAGCTTGAATCTCGAGATGAGATTTTTGTTTAGTGGGGGTGAGTTGTCACATCCCTGGTCCTGTTATGCACTAGGCTAGACCTCATGTGAGCATCATGTTTAAATTCAAATGAAATTGAATTGAGGAATTTTCAAAGCCTCAGAAGACCTCTAAAAATAACCAACATTTAAATTTCATCAAATGAGTCCAAGAAAATGTTCCTGTTATTCCATGGAAATATTGGTGAGAGGTAAAATTTAAACCAATATTTTTGGAGTCACAGAGATATTTATTTTGGCCATTTGAATTAATCCAATAACTATTTGCTTTGGATTTATATTTAATATATATTAAATATGACTCCAAATAATTCTGGAAGTTTGTGAGTGGCTTTGTATATATTTTAGTAAGCCACATAATAAACTACAGAATTTATTAAAATGGTTTAGTTGCTAAACTAAATCAAAACAAATACAGAAAAAAATAGAAAATGGAAACTAAAAAAAGAGAGGGAGAGAAGGCCACCAGGCCACCTACCTAACTTACCTGGTGCCCACTTACCTGGCCCAGCACGGCCCAGCCCATCTCCACTTCTCCCCCTGTCGTCTTCCTCCCCCTCGCCCCAAAGCTGCTCGGTGGCGCGCGCCCGAGAGCTCCGGCCACCTCCTGCTTACCTGCTCGCCGCTGGAGGCACCCGAGGGTGCCACGCACTCCCCTCAACCCCCTCTCACTTCTCCCTCGCTCTCTGGACCTCCCTCCCCCTCGCTCCTCTGCTTCCCCCCCCCCCATGACCGAGAGCCGCCGCCGACCTCGCTCGCAACCACCGTGGCCACCAGCCACCCTTTGCCCCTCCGCTGAGCTCAGGAGCTCCGCCTCGACCCCCTCTTCCTCCCCACCAAGTCAAGCCCCTCGGGAAGCTCTGCATCGCCTCCACGCCATCATCTTCGTCCTCGACCGCCGCCGATGGTCGCCGTCGATTCACCGCCGTTCGTGCTTCCCCGAGCTCGCTAACCCTCCCTGCATGATCCCCGTGAGCCCCTGCTTCGTTTCCCCCTAACCCCATGTCCGATTTCGAGCTCTAGCCGCCCCTCTACCGGAGCCGAGACGCTCCGCCGCACGGGCTCGTCGCCGGCGAAGCCCCGGTGACCATTTGGTCACGGGCGTGCACCCGTTGTGCTTGCCGCGACCCGTAGAGCCCCTCCAGCGCCTCAGCTCCCTCGTTTGTGAGCAGCAGCGCCGAACCCGACCGCACCCGAACTCCGGCCGCCGCTCACGAGCTCGCCGTCGTCGGTACCGGCCACCACCGGCACGGCCACCACCAGCGTTCGATGCGCACCAGCAAGGGCTCTCCAACGAGCCCAAGCACAGCCTCGCCCGTGCCCTGTAGCGCGTTTCCGATACGCGCCGCCGTCTCGGGCCTCGCCGGCGTCATGTCGCCGGTGGGGTTGACCCACTTGACCACGGCGGAACCCCCCCCCTGTGTCCATGACAGGTGGGCCCAGCCATGTTAGCTAATTAGGATTAGCACTAATCGAATTAGTTAAACTAATTACCCCCTTCTGACACTGACAGTGGGCCCCGTGACTATTAATTTGATTAGTTAGAGTTAAATAACTCTGTTAGTCACCTGAGTCACTGACGTGTAGCCCCCACACGTCAGGTTTGACCTGGACCCGCCCTGTTGACCTGATGACGTTAGGGTGAGGTCATGCTGACGCAATATTCCTTTTCTGGAATTTATTTTATTTTATTAATAATCAGGAAATTCCAGAAATAGCTAAAACTTCAATAAATCATAGAAAATTAACCGTAACTCCAAATGAAATAATTTATATATGAAAAATTATCAGAAAAATTCAAGGAATCCATCTGTACCATTTTCATGCATGTTAGAACAACGTATAGCTGCTATTTAGCACAAATCAATTAAATGGCATTTGAATAATCACATATGGAGTTTGAATTTGAATCTTGTATTCAAACCAACTTCATTTAATCTGTTGCTAGTTGCATTAGCTCAAAACACATTCATATTGCCATGTCATGAGCATGCATCATATTGTGCATTGCATTGATTGTATTTCTTCTTGTTGTCGGTATCTGTTCCCTCCCGGTAGACGTTGTACCGACGATGTGATCGTTGACACTGATGAAGACTCAATGTTATCTTCAGAAGTGCCAGGCAAGCAAAACACCCTTGTTCATTCCGATATAATCCCACTCTCTCGCTCCTGCTCTCTTTTACTGCATTAGGACAACAACGATTCATCTGTTACTTGCTGCGGTAGCTGAACCCCTTTATCCTTTGCATGACCTGTCATTGCCACAGTAAATAGATGAAACCCACTAGCATGAGTAGGAGTTGTTTGAGACCTGTTGTGCCTACTCATTCATGTTTGTTTGTCATGCCTGCTATTGCTTAGAGTTGAGTCAGGTCTGGTTCGTCGGGGATGAATCAGAGGTGTGTGAACATGTCCTACTATGTGTGAGCTAAGTGTGTGAACACGATTTGGTAAAGGTAGCGGTGAGAGGCCATGTAGGAGTACATGGTGGGTTGTCTCATTGAAGCCGTCCTGAGGAACTGAGTTCTGTGTTTGTGATCCATGATTCAGCTACTACCATACATTGGGCCCTGAAATATGACCCCGCTCGACTTCTTATTCACCTTGTCCTCTGTCCAGGAGTTGCAAGTAGTTTCTGGTGCTTGTAGTATGCTGGAGGCCGTGGACAGCGCTGACCGTAGGGGTGGGCTGTGATGCGGTAGGCACGTGGCCGGGTATACCGGGCGCCCGTTTGGTGTCACGGAACCCTGTTCACATCGTTTGGGGCTGTGAGAGAAACTCCGGCCGGATCTCCTCATGGATGGAACCCGAATAGGCGATAAACCTGGAGTAGAGACTTGAGTGTTTAGGTAGGTCGTGGTCTACACCCACGTCGGCTTTCGCTTGAAGTCTGCCGAGCACATGTCGTGTGCAGACGCTAAGTGGTGGAAACATGTATGAAGAAGTACACCCCTGCAGGGTTAACATCATCTATTCGAATAGCCGTGTCCGCGGAAAAGGACTTCTGGGTTGCTTATATCAGTTCATAGACAAGTGAAAGTGGATACTTTAAAATACGCAAGATAAGCGTGAGTGCTATGGATGGCGTTCTCGTAGGGAGACGGGAGCGGATCCATAGTGGTGTATTGATATGGTGAATATGTGGACTCGTGTGCGCCACCTCAAAAGAGTTACTTGCAGTCGTAGTTCAGGATAGCCACCGAGTCAAAGCTGGCTTGCTGCAGTTAAACCCCACCATCCCCTTTGTTGATAATGATGCATATGTAGTTAGTTCTGATGTAAGTCTTGCTGGGTACATTTGTACTCACGTTTGCCTATTTTATGTTTTTGCAGAGAGACTTCAGTCTCACTAGTAATTCCGTGTGGTCTTCGACGTTTAGCTTGATACCTCAGCTACGATCTTGTGCCCTCGGCAGGATCTGGTAGATAGTCAGGCTTCTCAGCCTTTTTCATTTATAGATGTCTGTACTCAGACATGATAGCTTCCGCTTGTGCTTTGATTTGTATGCTCTGAATGTTGGGTCATGAGACCCCTGTTTGTAATATCTCGCTCCTCGGAGCCTATTGAATAAATACTTGAGTCGTAGAGTCATGTTGTGATGCCATGTTGTGTTTGCACATATCGAGCATATTGTGTGTATGTTATTGAAATGCTTGGTATGTGTGGGATCTGACTATCTAGTTGTTTATCCTTAGTAGCCTCTCTTACCGGGAAATGTCTCCTAGTGTTTCCACTGAGCCATGGTAGCTTGCTGCTGCTCCGGAACACTTAGGCTGGCCGGCATGTGTCCTTCTTCGTTCCTGTGTCTGTCCCTTCGGGGAAATTTCACGCGATGAATGTCGGAGTCCTGTTAGCCCGCTACAGCCCGGTTCACCGGAGTCCTGCTAGCCCAGTGCTACAGCCTGGATTCACTCGCTGATGACCGACACGTTCGATGTTGGGTCATGGATGCCTGTCCCTGTAAGTTTGTGCCACTTTGGGTTTACGACTAGCCATGTCAGCCCGAGCTCCTTATCATATGGATGCTAGCGACACCATCATATACGTGTGCCAAAAGATGCAAACGGTCCCGGGCAAAGGTAAGGCGACACCCGTGGGAATACCGTGCGTGAGGCCGCAAATTGATATGAGGTGTTACATGCTAGATCGATGTGGCATTGAGTCGGGGTCCTGACAGCGTTGGTATCAGAGCTTGACTGCCTGTAGGATTACCAAGCCAAACTGGTCGAAGTTGAGTCTAGAAATTCTTTAGTTATATAAGGGAATTGATTGTGGGATGGAACGTAAGGCTCTTTTTACTCCTTATACCTCATGCCCTTCTGATCTGAGTCATCTTCTCTTTCCTGCGGTGATTAAGAACTAGGCTATCTCTTCTTTCCATTAGGATCACGTGTTACTAATCCGTAGACTTATAGAATTGTTGGAATTAAGCCTCAGTTCAGTTTCTACCTCTGTATGTTAATTGTTGATCTCGAGACCTTGATATTGTGCTTCTGAGTGGCTATGCCACCATTTTGTAGCATGTCTCCAATCTTTTGAGCATTTACAGCCGTTATGCTGTCCGAGTCATCCCAGGTTTCTAAATAGTCCGATGCATTTGCAAATCCCTTCCTTCTGTTTCCGATGTGCCTTTGGTCAGATTAATCACACAAATCAGTGAGTTGAGGTACTTTATTGCCTTGACCTATATGTTGGAGCTGGTATTATGACCCTAGGTGTCTTAGGGGATCATCTAGTAATTTAGCCATGATTTGTGTCCCAGTGTGATGATTCTGGCCATCATTCTCGTAAGCATCCCGTGATGCCACTTAGTTAGTAGGCATTCTACTCCTCGGGTTTTCGAACCAAGATTCACCCTACTTGCTTCATGTTGATAGTTTCTGCTCGTTCCTTTAGGATATTAGTAACCTTTGCAATAGTCCTTGAAGTCCGTGGTATCTTCTTCTTCCAAATACCATGAACTACTTATGGCAGAAGTTCCTCGTTGAACTGAACGATCACAACCAGAGTGCCCTTGATGAGTTCTCCATGCTATATTGTGACTCTGTCAGTTCTACCTTTCTGCATGGGTTATCCGGAAGAAATATGTTGAACTTTGTTCGACATGCTAAACCATGCATCCACAACTCAGAAAATCGTATGTTCCTTTGAGTTGTCCCTCTTTAGTTGTCTTCTGACCCTCGTCTATCAATTGATAGTCAAGATTATGTGTGCATTCGTTCATCGATGCCTATTACTCTTGTGGTCTGTCAAGCCATTCTATTCCGGAATGACTAGGAGAAACAAACTCCAGTACCTCATCCATATCTAGGATTGGGTCAAAGCAATTATGCTCCGCAGATCAAAATGCCAGCCCAGCTTTTGATTCTGCTCTACCTTGGAGTATTACCATCTTTTATATCGGGATTGTTATAGGAATCGCACACCATCCTATGAACTCTTGGTACAGTGATACTTCTTGCCATCATTGTTCATTTCTCGATTCCTGTGTTATTGTAACCGGAATGCCGACAAATGAATCATGGCGTGTGAAATCAATACTGCTAGCAACTCTGTTGCTTGGTAGTTAAATGGACGATAACCTCATTCTTAGCGTGTTGATTATTGAATCGTCACCGCAAGACTGATTGTGCTACCTAGTCCATTCTCCTGGTTCACTCCTCGATCGATGAGTTAGGATTATTTCAAATCCTCGCTCCATTGATCATACCGTCTTTCCCTCAAAAGCAAGATTGTTCTCGAGCTTAGTAACATATCGGTGGTTTGTGATTTTTCGAATATCTTCTCGGAAGTATTACCAGGTTGTCACCTGACCGCTATGTTGATTTCGTGATCAAGATGGTTTATTGTAAACCACCCTTTCTCCAAGAATCCGTGTTGGATACCCCTGAGCTAGTTGGTTAAGCTAAACGACAACTTGGAGAGTTGAAAGATAAAAGCTTGCCTGACTTAGTTCGTTCCAAAGGGATATTCTTGTGTAGTGTGTGTTGAAGAAAGATGATATCTTCATCGATTGGTCCCTGTGATCAGTTGCTGGACCTATTGTCTTATCAATCCCTTGATTTGAGTGTGGGCTATCGTCAAATCAAATCAGTACCAACGATGCTCGTAATGTTGTCTTACTCGTGGTTGATCCCTCGAGCATACACCATTACATCTTTGGTCTGACCAATGCTATCACCGTGTTCACATGATGGTGGAAGTCCAGTGATATGGAAATTCCGATGAGTTGCTGTTGAGCCCATCAGTAGCACTTTGTCTCCCCCCATGAATCATGTTGAACATCAACCTAGTGTTGAAAACTTGTGTAAGCATTTCTTCGTGTTTCGTTCATGAAGTATATGTTTGGATGAAAGTAGTGACTTCCCCTAATTCATGTGCATCTGATGCAAGTTGCCGCCATGAATTCGAGGAAGATTGTTTTGTTTCCTTGGAATCATCCCAAATCAGTCATGCACACGTGCGAAGAATTCTGTGGTTTGAAGACTTGCAACCTTCATTCCATATGTGTCCCGAGCACACCAAGCCACTGATTGATTTGTTCAAGGAGAAGAAGTTCCCTCATAAGAGCTAATCATATGACTTATGCGAGGACTTCGTTATCCACGGTGATGGTTCCCAACCTGAACTCGGTAGTGTTTTATTATAAGACTACCACTTGGTCATGCTTGTCTGGGACAACGTGTTCACATGTTTGTAGCAGAACCAGCTCATGTTTTGGAGCTTGCTATCGTAGTTCATTTCCCGAGAATCTCGCAACGTCATCTCGTCGAATTGTGTTGCAAACTTTCTTTTTCTTCCTAGACTCGATGAGTCTGGAATATCCTGACACCAACCAGATCTGAATCTCAGGCAGATATGATGGTTGGAACATTTCCCAAGAACTATAATACTGATCCCTCGATAACCGGTAAAGTGGATGTCATGGCCAACACACCCAGCCGGAAGACCTATTATTGTAGTATCTTGATTGAGAAAGTTGGCCACCTCCCCATAAGGACTTCGTAGGATTTACTCCTTAGATGTTCCTTATGGATTTCTTTTGTGTTTCCGAAGTCCGACCTTTACCTGATATTCTAGATGTCAAACCATATCTATGAATGGATTATGCTATCACATCAGGGAGAACATTAAAAGCGGAGTGCTAAATGTCTCTCGGTCGATCATCTAGATTTTGATCCCTTGGCCTCGCTAAGGTGAAATCTGAGAAAGTGTTATCTTCCTTTGCATTTGCATTCTCCATCACCATTCATCATGGTAGTACGTTGTGTCGCCAGGATCCTTGACACGGATGTTGGTAAAATCTTGATGATTATGGAAATGCTCAAGTTCTTGAGAGCACGCGCAAGTGCTAGGTTTGATCGTCGGCATTAACTGTATAGTGCTCTCAGTTTCCTCGGCAATACTATGACCTTTTCAAACAGTGAGTTCACTCTCTATTGTTGGGTTCTTCCCCAGTTACCAGAATCATTCCCAGCATTTGCATTTTGTTCCCAGCTTGCACCGCCAATGTGCCATTCTACCATGGGTCTCTTCCATTTCCGGTGGTAAGCAAATTCATCTATGACGTTGTCTTCAACAAGGTAATCCACATCATCCAAGTCCGAGTATGCCATTCTACCGACCCCCTCCAAACGATCGCTCGAGAATTGCCTTAGGCTGGTTTAAAGAGTTTCAATGATCTCTGAATCAAAGGTAATTCTTTTTGCCACTTAAGGGGATATATCTACGAGTCACCATCCCTAAGTTGTCTCGTTATGGTATCATAGCAACTCAACTCCTCGCTACTTGACAACCGTTCACCACCTCTTAGGTGTGGAATTGTTGCCTACCTAGTGAACCTTCGTCATTTGCTCCACTCCATCCCTCTAGATGTGTGTTTTGTGTCTCAGCTCGAGTGATGTTGCTATGTCTCATTCCATGAGTTAATCCTGAGTTGTTCGATCTTCGAAAAGATCAGTCCTTCTAGAGTCCCCTTCCCCTCTCGTTGTCATGTTAGTTGGAGTTCTCAGAGGAAGACGTCGAGACAAAGATGGTGATCGAAACAACGTTCCTATGAAGTGCAACCTGGATCGTGAAGATTGTGCTAGTTTGCGTTCCCCCTTCACCTTACCCTAAGCTTGAATCTCGGGACGAGATTTTTGTTTAGTGGGGGTGAGTTGTCACATCCCTGGTCCTATTATGCACTAGGCTAGACCTCATGTGAGCATCATGTTTAAATTCAAATGAAATTGAATTGAGGAATTTTCAAAGCCTCAGAAGACCTCTAAAAATAACCAACATTTAAATTTCATCAAATGAGTCCAAGAAAATGTTCCTGTTATTCCATGGAAATATTGGTGAGAGGTAAAATTTAAACCAATATTTTTGGAGTCACAGAGATATTTATTTTGGCCATTTGAATTAATCCAATAACTATTTGCTTTGGATTTATATTTAATATATATTAAATATGACTCCAAATAATTCTGGAAGTTTGTGAGTGGCTTTGTATATATTTTAGTAAGCCACATAATAAACTACAGAATTTATTAAAATGGTTTAGTTGCTAAACTAAATCAAAACAAATACAGAAAAAAATAGAAAATGGAAACTAAAAAAAGAGAGGGAGAGAAGGCCACCAGGCCACCTACCTAACTTACCTGGCGCCCACTTACCTGGCCCAGCACGGCCCAGCCCATCTCCACTTCTCCCCCTGTCGTCTTCCTCCCCCTCGCCCCGAAGCTGCTCGGTGGCGCGCGCCCGAGAGCTCCGGCCACCTCCTGCTTACCTGCTCGCCGCTGGAGGCACCCGAGGGTGCCACGCACTCCCCTCGACCCCCTCTCACTTCTCCCTCGCTCTCTGGACCTCCCTCCCCCTCGCTCCTCTGCTTCCCCCCCCCCATGACCAAGAGCCGCCGCCGACCTCGCTCGCAACCACCGTGGCCACCAGCCACCCTTCGCCCCTCCGCTGAGCTCAGGAGCTCCGCCTCGACCCCCTCTTCCTCCCCACCAAGTCAAGCCCCTCGGGAAGCTCTGCATCGCCTCCACGCCATCATCTTCGTCCTCGACCGCCGCCGATGGTCGCCGTCGATTCACCGCCGTTCGTGCTTCCCCGAGCTCGCTGACCCTCCCTGCATGATCCCCGTGAGCCCCTGCTTCGTTTCCCCCTAACCCCATGTCCGATTTCGAGCTCTAGCCGCCCCTCTACCGGAGCCGAGACGCTCCGCCGCACGGGCTCATCGCCGGCGAAGCCCCGGTGACCATTTGGTCACGGGCGTGCACCCGTTGTGCTTGCCGCGACCCGTAGAGCCCCTCCAGCGCCTCAGCTCCCTTGTTTGTGAGCAGCAGCGCCGAACCCGACCGCACCCGAACTCCGGCCACCGCTCACGAGCTCGCCGTCGTCGGTACCGGCCACCACCGGCACGGCCACCACCACCGTTCGATGCGCACCAGCAAGGGCTCTCCAACGAGCCCAAGCACGGCCTCGCCCGTGCCCTGTAGCGCGTTTCCGATACGCGCCGCCGTCTCGGGCCTCGCCGGCGTCATGTCGCCGGTGGGGTTGACCCACTTGACCACGGCAGAACCCCCCCCCTGTGTCCATGACAGGTGGTCCCAGCCCTGTTAGCTAATTAGGATTAGCACTAATCAAATTAGTTAAACTAATTACCCCCTTCTGACATTGACAGTGGGCCCCGTGACTATTAATTTCATTAGTTAGAGTTAAATAACTCTGTTAGTCACCTGAGTCACTGACGTGTGGCCCCCACACGTCAGGTTTGACCTGGACCCGCCCTGTTGACCTGATGACGTCAGGGTGAGGTCATGCTGATGCAATATTCCTTTTCTGGAATTTAATTTATTTTATTAATAATCAGGAAATTCCAGAAATAGCTAAAACTTCAATAAATCAATGAAATTAACCATAACTCCAAATGAAATAATTTATATATGAAAAATTATCAGAAAAATTCAAAGAATCCATCTGTACCATTTTCATGCATGTTAGAACAACCTATAGCTGCTGTTTAGCACAAATCAATTTAATGGCATTTGAATAATCACATATGGAGTTTGAATTTGAATCTTGTATTCAAACCAACTTCATTTAATCTGTTGCTAGTTGCATTAGCTCAAAACACATTCATATTGCCATGTCATGAGCATGCATCATATTGTGCATTGCATTGATTGTATTTCTTCTTGTTGCCGGTATCTGTTCCCTCCCGGTAGACGTTGTACCGACGATGTGATCGTTGACACTGATGAAGACTCAATGTTATCTTCAGAAGTGCCAGGCAAGCAAAACACCCTTGTTCATTCCGATATAATCCCACTCTCTCGCTCCTGCTCTCTTTTACTGCATTAGGACAACAACGATTCATCTGTTACTTGCTGCGGTAGCTGAACCCCTTTATCCTTTGCATGACCTGTCATTGCCACAGTAAATAGATGAAACCCACTAGCATGAGTAGGAGTTGTTTGAGCCCTGTTGTGCCTACTCATTCATGTTTGTTTGTCATGCCTGCTATTGCTTAGAGTTGAGTCAGGTCTGGTTCGTCGGGGATGAATCAGAGGTGTGTGAACATGTCCTACTATGTGTGAGTTAAGTGTGTGAACACGATTTGGTAAAGGTAGCGGTGAGAGGCCATGTAGGAGTACATGGTGGGTTGTCTCATTGAAGCCGTCCTCAGGAACTGAGTTCTGTGTTTGTGATCCATGATTTAGCTACTACCATACATTGGGCCCTGAAATATGACCCCGCTCGACTTCTTATTCACCCTTGTCCTCTGTCCAGGAGTTGCAAGTAGTTTCTGGTGCTTGTAGTGTGCTGGAGGCCGTGGACAGCGCTGACCGTAGGGGTGGGCTGTGATGCGGTAGGCACGTGGCCAGGTATACCGGGCGCCCGTTTGGTGTCACGGAACCCTGTTCACATCGTTTGGGGCTGTGAGAGAAACTGCGGCCGGATCTCCTCATGGATGGAACCCGAATAGGCGATAAACCTGGACTAGAGACTTGAGTGTTTAGGTAGGTCGTGGTCTACACCAACGTCGGCTTTCGCTTGAAGTCTGCCGAGCACATGTCGTGTGCAGACGCTAAGTGGTGGAAACATGTATGAAGAAGTACACCCCTGCAGGGTTAACATCATCTATTCGAATAGCCGTGTCCGCGGAAAAGGACTTCTGGGTTGCTTATATCAGTTCATAAACAAGTGAAAGTGGATACTTTGAAATGCGCAAGATAAGCGTGAGTGCTATGGATGGCGTTCTCGTAGGGAGACGGGAGCGGATCCGTAGTGGTGTATTGATATGGTGAATATGTGGACTCGTGTGCGCCACCTCAAAAGAGTTACTTGCAGTCGTAGTTCAGCATAGCCACCGAGTCAAAGCTGGCTTGCTGCAGTTAAACCCCACCATCCCCTTTGTTGATAATGATGCATATGTAGTTAGTACTGATGTAAGTCTTGCTGGGTACATTTGTACTCACGTTTGCCTATTTTATGTTTTTGCAGAGAGACTTCAGTCTCACTAGTAATTCCGCGTGGTCTTCGACGTTTAGCTTGATACCTCAGCTATGATCTTGTGCCCTCGGCAGGACCTGGTAGATAGTCAGGCTTCTCAGCCTTTTTCATTTATAGATGTCTGTACTTAGACATGATAGCTTCCGCTTGTGCTTTGATTTGTATGCTCTGAATGTTGGGTCGTGAGACCCCTGTTTGTAATATCTCGCTCCTCGGAGCCTATTGAATAATACTTGAGTCGTAGAGTCATGTTGTGATGCCATGTTGTGTTTGCACATATCGAGCATATTGCGTGTATGTTATTGAAATGCTTGGTATGTGTGGGTTCTGACTATCTAGTTGTTTATCCTTAGTAGCCTCTCTTACCGGGAAATGTCTCCTAGTGTTTCCACTGAGCCATGGTAGCTTGCTGCTGCTCCGGAACACTTAGGCTGGCCGGCATGTGTCCTTCTTCGTTCCTGTGTCTGTCCCTTCGGGGAAATGTCACGCGATGAATGCCGGAGTCCTGTTAGCCCGCTACAGCCCGGTTCACCGGAGTCCTGCTAGCCCAGTGCTACAGCCTGGATTCACTCGCTGATGACCGACACGTTCGATGTTGGGTCATGGATGCCTGTCCCTGTAAGTTTGTGCCACTTTGGGTTTACGACTAGCCATGTCAGCACGGGCTCCTTATCATATGGATGCTAGCGACACTATCATATACGTGTGCCAAAAGATGCAAACAGTCCCGGGCAAAGGTAAGGCGACACCCGTGGGAATACCGTGCGTGAGGCCGCAAAGTGATATGAGGTGTTACATGCTAGATCGATGTGGCATTGAGTCGGGGTCCTGACAAATCTTGACGTAGGTGTTTTGGGATTCTCCTCTTCCCCTTCAAATTTTTCTTCAGGATCATGCGGTTAGATTTTCGTTCGTTGGTTCTCAGCTCTTTTTATCCGGTGCATTTCTGGTCAAGTTGACTCGAGCCTCTTCATCTTTGCCAAGTTCAATCCTCAGTTGTTTTCTTTTCCCACCCGCTCACCCTTTTTCTTCTCGGAGTCGGAGTCCGTAATCGAGTATCCATCCTACTTGTGTGAAGTCTTTGCATTTTTCCTCAATTATTTCAACCGATGTTTTCTCTTCAAGTAATTCGTCGGTTCCCCCTTCCAAGTTGCCTTTGTTTTTCCCGCCCTCCCACCCCTTTTCTTCCCGGAGCTTGAGTCTCTTTAGAGCATCAATTTCATTCGTGTGGAGCCTCCTCAGTCTTCCCTCAATTATTTCAACCGATGAATTCTCGTCTCGGTTGACATACTTCATCTCTTTTCTTCTCCGGTGGATTAAATTCAAGTTTTTCGGGTTGATCATATTCTTTTTCCTTGGATCAAATTTTCCACTTGCTCATTCGTCTCTCGTCAATTTATCCGTCCGGAGAGCTCAAGACATCTTAGGAGATTCGTCTGTGTTCGAATTAATTTGAGGTTGTCACCTCATTCAAATATTTCAATTGTTCCGGTGCATCATCTATTCCGCAATCCTTGTCAATGGTGTTTTCTTTTTAGTGGGCCCTAACCCACAGGTCTTTTCCCAGGATCTTACTTGACTCTTCTAATTATTCCGGAGCTATTCTCAAATTCTTTTCAAGTGTGACGTAAGAATGGATCCCATCAGTCACATGCCTTCTCCAAGATTGTTTTCAAATTCTTTTCATCTGTCGTTCAACCTTTTCCTCTTTTCATTCTCCCGGAGTACCTTAGCAATTTCGGTGGTGTTTCTCGTCATCATTTGAAGATCGAAGAAGAGTTCTCTTAAATCTTCTCCATTCTCCCAAAGATTCGCAGTTCTAGTTTCTTGTTATCCTCTCAAATTATTCCATTTGTCATAGATTCTTTTCTTACCCATCCAGAGTATGTTAGGAGTTGTTTTCCGTTTATTTTCACCGGAGGCCATCATTCCAGAAGAATTCTTCGTCCTCGCATTTCAGCTACCATTATCCAATTATCCCGACGCTTCATTCAAATGTTCTTTAATCAGCTCGAGTTCTTCCCGTTCTCTTGTATCTAAATCCAAGCATATTTGTTCTTCTAATTCTTCCCGGTGATTCATTCCCTTTCATCAGTTATTTTCCAATTCTAACGATGGTTCCTTCAGATTCCTTTTCCTCTGTTATCATATTAATTCATTCGTTCTTTTCAATCCTACCGGTGGTTCATTGAAGACCTTCCTCAAGGTTGCACCATATTACTCCTTAATCCTTTTCAACAAGAATAAGTAGTATGCAAAATCCATTGCTTGTCATCAATTTAATTTGATGAAGGAAAAGCATACAATAAATCTTATTCTTATTTCTTCCAAGTGATTAATCCCTTCCTTCAAAGTTTGTTTATGATGAATAATATCGCGGTTCGAAGTGCTTTCATCTTTTCTTTTTCGGAGTTCAAATTTCCTCGGCCATTTCGTTGGAACCTCCATCTAAATCACCGCAAGGCTCATCTTATTCTTTCACCCTTCATTCTATCTCATCATCCTTTTGTCACCCGAGTCCTTCATGGTGGTTCTTCATGATTTAATCCATTCTTCAAGTGTTCATCAAGATTCTTGTTGGAGGAGTTCAAGTATCTTTTCTTCTCGCGTCTCGAAGTGCAAATAATTCTTCATTTTCTTCTGAAGTGGAGTTTTGCATTTCTTCGTTCTTCTCGGCTATTCAGACATTGGTTGTGGTATAATTTCACCTCAAGTTTTGAGTTGTTTTGATAAGTCCACAACAAGCTTATTCTTTTGTTGTTGATTTTCTCAACAACTCCATTCAATCCTTCCTTCTAAGTTCTTTTCATTCCATTCTTTCAATTCTTCCGGAGGCATTGCTTTGTTCATCTCATCAAGTGTCATCCCATCTTGTGAAGTTCATGTTCTATTCCTTCCATTTTCAGCTGGAGTGATGCCGGAATTCGTATGTTCATATTCCTTTCTTATCTTATTCAAACCGGAGTGGTTTCAGATTCTATCTTGTTTCCATGAGCATTTGATATTCGTCGTTCATCTTTTCTACCCGAGTGCTCTTGCCTTTGTTCATCTTTTCTCTTGCGTTCTTACTTCACCTCTTCCTCTTTCTCTTCCGTCTCCTTTCTAAGATCTCGGGACGAGATCTCTTGTTAGTGGACGAGAGTTGTAACGCCCCGGATCCGATGCACCGGGTGTCTCCCAGTTATTCACCATCGTTGCCATGTCATTTGCTTGAGTGTTGCATTTTGCCATGTCATCATCTGCATTTCATCTGCATGTTTTCCAAAACTTGCATCCATTCGGGTTCCCCGGTTCTCTCTGTTGTCCGTTCTGAGCCCAGACACACTCGCACGCGCCCGTCGCCCCTCTTAGACCTTGTTTCGTGAGCGGCACAAAAACGTTCTCGGAATGGGCCGAGATATCCCGAGTGGCCTTGGTATATCACCGGTAGACCGCCTGTCAAATTTTGTTCCATTTGGAGGTCGTTTGATGCCCCAACGGTTAACCGAGTTAACCGAAACCCCCCTTTCTCCTTGCAGCCCAACACCCCTCCACACAGCCCACCTAGCCCATCAAACTCCCCTCCATGCTCTCCGCCGTTCGATCATGATCGTGTGGGCGAAAACCGCACCCCATTTGGACACTCCTAGCTCCCTCTACCTATAAAAACGTCCCCTCCCCCTCCATCTTCGGGTCCAAACCCTAGTCCCCTTCCTCCTCGCGCCGCCAGACACGTCCACCGCCGCCAGCCACGTCGCCTAGGCCAATCAGAGCCCTCCACGTTGCCTCCGCCGGCGCCTGCACCACTCTCGTCGCGCCACGTAGCCTCCCGCCGGCCCTCTCTCTCTCTCCTCCGCGTCGCCGGTCCCGCGGAGCCCATCTCCGTCCCGCTCCGGGCCGTGTCTGCCCCGATCCGCCCCGCCCTCCTCGCTCCGCCTGTGCGCCACCCGACCCCGCCGCCGGCATGCTCCGCCGCCGACCAGACGCCGCCCCGCCGCCCTTCGCTCGCCGCCCGCCGGCGCGCCTCCTGCGCCCGACCTCGCCGTCCACCTTGTGAGGTCCCCGCGACTCGGCAGCGCGCCTCCTGCGCCCGACCTCGCCGTCCACCTTGTGAGGTCCCCGCGACTCGGTAGCGCGCCTCCTGCGCCCGACCATGCCGTCCACCGCGTGAGGTCCCCGCGGATCAGCAGCGCTGCCGCCTGCCTCGGACCTCGCCGTCCACCGCGTGAGGTCCCCGCGGCTCCGCAGCGCCGCCGCCTGCCTCGGACCTCGCCCAGCGCCACCGCCCGCTCGTGCCTCGCCTCACCAGAGGCCTCTGCGACCCTACCGCCGGCCGGATCCGCGTCCGCCCTTTCCCACAACCCCCGCGCCTCCTCGTTGACCCTGCCGGAGCTCGCTGGAGCTCTTCTCCGGCCAGATCCACCGAAGGGTGGGTCAGATCCACCAGTGCACCGATCCAAACGCCGCCCCCCTCCCCCGAGATCTCCTCGTCCCGCACGCCTCCATCCCGCGTTGACTTTCGCGGAGGTAAAAAAACGCCCAAGTTTTTTTAACATCGTGTGTGCATGTTTGATTGTTGATAACTTGATGCTTGGTGCTCCGTTTTGCATGCATAATATGTCAAAATGTTCATCTGAGAGTGCTCTTAATGATGGAGTAGTTTGCATGCATGTTAGGATTCATCTTGATGCCTTAACCTTTGTTGCAAAACTGCTATGTGATATAAACTGCTGCATGTTAACATCATTTGTGCGTCTTGTGAGTGCCACAACTTTATCCCTGTTGATGCTATGATGATGATCTAGATATGCACATGTTCTTCTCTTCATGCTCTACACGTTGGTGTGCTTTGCATTCATGTTAGGGTGCATATTGATATCTTAATCCCTGTTGCAAAAGTGCATGTTGCTGTTAACTACTAAAAACTGCTGTAACTTGCTGATTTGTCATTTTTATTTCATTTGTGTGCGCATCCTATGAGCATGATGTCTACATGTTATAGGAGCATATTTATGCCATCTTTATAGGGGCGCAATCCATGTATTTTTATATGCCCTGTGGTGAGTGCATCAAGCTTGTGAAGTGGGCCACTTGTTGTCAACTTTCTGTCAATGCTGAAACTCCTATATCATGTTGCCATGTTTGCTTGATGCTACCAATTAATCCATGTATAATATGGAGATGCTTAGTTGACATGTTTTGTTTTCTATGTTATGCTCTATCATTCCATGCCTTTTGTTGCCATATATATGTCCTGTAGCATATGTTTTCATTGCCATGAACATGCCTATATCTTGTTCCAGATTTCTGTTAACTTCATGATGCTATGTTGTGAGCTTGTTATTGAGTGATCCATGCCTATTCTGGAGATGCTCCAATTACATGTTTTGTAGTATGCTATGAGTATGTTGTTCACATGCCATGTTTGATAATTTTGGATATCATATGTCTCTGTTCCATGCTTGGAAACATGCTATCATAATGTTGTTGTTTTACACCTGCTGAAACTGTTTCAACATTCAATCTTGTCTTGTTGGTTCCCACTAATCCATGAGCCATATTTTTATGATGCCATGATGTTATTTTCTCTTTGTTATGTGTAAGTTGATGCCATGCCCTTGGTTGCTATGTTTACTTGCTGTAGCTTTTCTCTTTCTTGCTCTCAAGTTTCCATCATATTAACTCTGCTCATGCATATGTTGTTGTGTTATAAAGTTACATTTTGCATTGATCATATTGGTTTAATATTGATGCCTATGAACCTGAACCTTTAATGATATTTGAATCATGTTATCTGTACATGACGTGCATGCCAAGTTTGTTATAAGATTCCCGTAGCATGTTTTTTTATATTTGCAAAGTGCCTACTAGCTGTTTTGGACAGATTGTTATTATAACTTGTTTGGAGTGTATGTGTTGCACCGTTGCTCCGTTTTGAGCATTCTCTATATGAAACTTGCTTAGAGTTGCATGTAGTTTCATCTTATCATGTTGCATCCATGTTTTCAGAGTGTTTGCTTGATGTTTGAATGCATTTTGCATCAATGCCATGTTTAACTTGTTTTGCTCATATCTTCTAGGCCGTAGCTCTGAACTAAATGAAATATATATGTAACTTGACTAGAATTTTGTGTAGATCATCTTGGTGCATTTTAACTTGCTGTTTAACAACTTGAACATAAGGTTCATTCAGATCTGGACCAATTTTGAAATTTGCATATGAGGACTTACCGGATTTGTTATATGTTGTTTCCGGCCTCATTTAAACTTGCTTTGATGTTTTGTTCTTGTTTGCATCATCTCTTGCCATGAGTAGCGTCATCTAGCCTTGTCATGCATCATGCTTGGATGTGCATCATGTCACGTTTATGTGTTGTGTGTTTACCATGTGGTTTGCTCCTTTCTAGTTGTGCTTCTTCTCGATAGTTCCTGTTTTATTGCGATCGTGAGGATTCGTTCGACTACGCTTGGTTCATCTACGCCCGTTCGTCTTCTTCATGGACTCGTTCTTTTTCCTAGCGGGATTTTAGGCAAGATGACCGTTACCCAGGATCTCACTACTATCATTGCTATACTAGTTGCTTTGTTCTATCGCTATGCTGCGCTACCTATCACTTGTTTATCAAGCCTCCCAAATTGCCATGTTGTCCTCTGACCTTTTTCACCCTTCCTAGCAAACCGTTACTTGGCTATGTTACCCCTTTGCTCAGCCCCTCTTATAGCGTTGTTAGTTGCAGGTGAAATCGAAGATTGCTCCATGATGGACAGGATTATGTTGGGATATCACAATATCTCTTATTTAATTAATGCATCTATATAGTTGGTAAAGGGTGGAAGGCTCGACCTTATGCCTGGTGTTTTTTTCCACTCTTGACGCCTTAGTTTCCGTCATACCGGTGTTATGTTCCTTGATTTTGCGTTCCTTACGCGGCCGGGTGTATGGGAACCCCTTGACAGTTCGCTTTGAATAAAACTCCTCCAGCAAGGCCCAACTTTGGTTTTACATTTGCCTAACAACCTATAATTTTCCCTTGGGGTTGCAAACCCGAGGGTCATCTTTATTTTAACCCCCCCCGGGCCAGTGCTTCTCTAAGTGTTGGTCCAAACTGAGCAGCCTGCGGGGCCACCTTGGGGAAAGCTGAGGGTTGGTTTTACTCATAGCTTGACTCATCCAGTGTGTCCTGAGAATGAGATATGTGCAGCTCCTATCAGGATTTGTCGGCACATTCGTGCGGTCTTGCTAGTCTTGTTTTACCATTGTCGAAATGTCTTGTAACCAAGATTCTGAAACAAATCGGGTCTTCCCAGGAGAAGGAATATCCTTCATTGGTCGTGAGAGCTTATAATGGGCTAAGTTGGGACACCCCTGCAGGGTATAAACTTCCAAAAGCCGTGCCCGCGGTTATGTGACAGATGGGAATTTGTTAATATCCGGTTGTAGAGAACTTGACACCAGATTCGAATTAAAATGCATCAACCGCGTTTGTAGCCGTGATGGTCTCTTCTTGGTGGAGTCCGAGAGGTGAACACAGTTTGGGTTATTTCTGAACCTAAGTAGTTTCAGGATCACTTCTTGATCACTTCTAACTTCCCGACCGTTGCATTGCTTCTCTTCTCGCTCTGATTTGCATATGTTAGCCACCATATATGCTTAGACACTGCTGCAACCTCACCACTTATCCTTTCCATACCTAGTTAAGCTTTGCTAGTCTTGATACCCATGGTAATGGGATTGCTAAGTTCTCGTGGCTCATAGATTACTACAACAACAGTCGCAGGTGCAGGTTATGCGATGATCATGACGCGAGAGCGATGTTTACTTGTTTTGGAGTTCTTCTTCTGCTTCTTCTTCGATCAGGGGATAGGTTCAAGGTCGGCATCCTGGGCTAGCAGGGTGGATGTCGTTTGAGTTTTTTGTTTGTGTTACATCCATAGTCAGATGTTGCTCGTATGTATGATGTTGTTGTATTCGTATGGCATTGTATGCCTCTTGTATGTATCCCCAACTATTATGTAATGGTACGATGTAATGATATCCACCTTGCAAAAGCGTCTCCTATATGTGCTTCTATCCTTGGTGGGACCTTCGAGTTCCTTTAGGATAGGGTCACATATTGGGTGTGACAACGCTAGTGCTGCCTGCACAAGTTCTTTCGAACGGATAAGAGAAATCAGCGAACAGGACTCTCCCTCACTCGCCAAGTCCACCCCACTATCCCCCAAAATTTCCCCCAAATGCTCATCCGAGAAGGAATCAAGAATCGTAAAACGGGAGGAGGGTGGGGGATTACCTTATATCTCCATTTTCTTCTCGGCCTGTAGAAGTTGCGCATGTTGGAGTGATGGCATGTTGCCCTTGGCTCCCTTGGGGTGAGCGCTGGCGCGTGTCGGGGTCGGGTCCGTGGGCCACCGCCTTGGAACACCTCGCCTTAGTCACTGGGAGCATCACGGTCTCCGTCTGCAGGGCTGTGGCAAGGCCCGCAGGAGCTGCCACAGGGCCATCACCAGCCGGAGCCAGCAGAGAGGCCAGAGCCATGACCGCCTGCTTCGGAGTGGCCGGAGCACCCAGGTTCTCCATCGGGGGGATCGCCACCACCACCTTGCGCCCTGCAGTCTTCTTCGCCTGCCTCACCGAGCTGCTCTTGCTCGCTCCACCGGAAGGGAAGGACGTCCACATGGCGGAGCCGCACCCTTGGTCACCACCCACGAGCCCCGGGGATCGCATGCCAGGCAGGTGAGAGGAGCGGTGCCTAGAGTCGCATGAGGCCGTCACGCCCCGTTCCGTCTCGGGGTCGAGGGCCAGGTTGGAGCCGTGCTGGTTCACCTCCAGCAGGGCGCCCACCGAGCCGAGCGGCGCAGCCGCAGCCACCCCCCTGCCCTTGGACAGGCCCGCCGGCTTGTCCAAAGACTTGTCGTGGATGCCCAGCTTGTCCCACGCCGCGGTGTAGATGGAGTCGTCGCCCATGCTCACGTCGTTGTCGTGGTCCACGTCCTTGTCCTTGTCGCCGGGTCCTTTGCCATTGGAGGGTGGGGGCGGGGGAGGAGCCCTGCCGCGCCCTAGCGCAACGAGCTCGGGCTCCAGCTTGATGTCATACCCCTCGTCGTTGAACCAGAGCTCGACACGGCCACGCAGCTTGTCAGGGGCACGGCAGGCGAACCGCATCCGCACCAGGCCCACCTGGATCAGGGACAGTTCGTCGACCGCAATGGGACGGCCGATCATGGTGGTGGCCGCCATGAGCCGGTCTGTCTGCCGCTGTTTGGGGGGCATGCCCCATAGCTTCACCCGCACCTCGGGCATATACATGGCCTTGGGCTCCTCCTCGTGCGCCTCCTGGATCTCCACCATGATGTTGTTGAGGGAGAGGAACATCTTGCCGCTCCTCGTCGCCATCCGCAGCATCGCCTTGTTGGGGAACACCACCGAGAAGCGATCCACCCCGACCGGAAGCACCTGCTGAAGGAAATATGCCCTAGAGGCAATAATAAAGTTATTATTTATTTCCTTATATCATGATAAATGTTTATTATTCATGCTAGAATTGTATTAACCGGAAACATGATACATGCGTGAATACATAGACAAACATATTGTCACTAGTATGCCTCTACTAGACTAGCTCATTAATCAAAGATGGTTATGTTTCCTAACCATGGACATGAGTTTTCATTTGATTAACGAGATCACATTATTAGTAGAATCATGTGATTGACATGACCCATTCTGTTAGCTTAGTACTTGATCGTTTAGTATGTTGCTATTGCTTTCTTCGTGACTTATACATGTTCCTACAACTATGAGATTATGCAACTCCCATTTACCGGAGGAACACTTTGTGTGCTACCAAATGTCACAACGTAACTAGGTGATTATAAATGAGCTCTACAGGTGTCTCCAAAGGTACATGTTGAGTTGGCATATT